>NC_071670.1:64995000-65295000 GCF_028554725.1 Zeugodacus cucurbitae
CTGTGGCATCACTTGTGAAAAAATTGTCGAACACGGACTATAACTTTTCAAGGCCCCAGATATCGAACATGCTGAACTCAGGGCCTAAGGTTAAATTTTAACTGAAAATATGGGTAAATCTCTCAGATAATTTAATGTAATTCAGAAGGAATTATTTTCTTCCAATAGTGTGTCTCTGTTCCAAAAATTATTAAAATCGGGTCATAACATCTCCTAGCTCCCATATACCTAATTATAGGTTTTCAAAAATACGGTGGGCTTTATTCCGCATATATGTATTGGTTAATATGTGATATATCTTAGCAAAATTAAGTGAGCGTATAGTATTGGATATAGTGTACCTTGCTGGTGAAATTGAATAAAATCGGTTCAGGAATTACCTCAGCCCTCAATCTATATATGACGATTTTCGTTATTCTATTAAACTTTATGCCAAATTTATGGGTAAATTTGTGCGTTATCTTAATAAAATTTCTTCAATAAATTGCGAGAGTATAAAATGTTTGGTTACACCCGAACTTAGTCTTTCCTAACTTGTCGTTTATGTTTTGAAGTGTCAGGAGATTTAAGGTGTCTTAACATATTGAGTTGTCCTGTTTGTTTATATGTTGAATGGTCCCGTAGGACCATGTTTGTCGATATTTTACGGGTTCATGTCAAGTCAATTTTGCTTACATTTTGAAGATCAGTTTGATTTACATTTTGAGTACTCAAGTGATATCAGGTTTGTTTCCATTATTATTGTAAATTTAAAAATCAGATTCGTAAAATAGAATCGTAAAATTTAAAATTATGAGGAAAGTATACATAGTTATATAGTTCGATTTCGAAATATTATATAAGGATGTTATAGTAATTGGCGCGCACACCGTTCATTTATAAAACAATTTATAAAATAAATACTAGATTCTAAAGCTTTTGCTTTTATTATTTCATATTAAATTCCAACTAACTATTAATATGGATTATATAAGTTTATAGCTACCAGGGAAGCAGTGAACAACTTTTACCAGCAAAGAGGTGGACGAGTGAAAGAGTGTGCATTTATGAATTTTCTACCCACTAAGAGTGACTTGCTGTGTACTCGTATGTATGTCAACGAGTATGCTAAGTGCTAATTAATGTGGCAGCGTTGTGTACAACCTCAAGCATGCTTAAGATGCCATTTTAATTATAATAATTTCATAAGTGCTTGCTATATATACACCATACACAGACATAAATATGAATTGGAATGGTTAAGAAAATGTGAAGAAGATGTGAAATTAATACTTATTCCCAACGGGTTTATGTTGTGAGTAGCGTACGTTTGTTGTGTTTTTTTTCTGTGGCAATGATAAATGAATGAAAAGTGTGTCAACGCGTCTAGTGCAGACAATTCAGGATGCTTAATTAAGAATTTGCGCTGTTGACATTTGTGCAGGGTTGCATTTCAATGGTGGAAATTCCGGTAATGAGTTAAATGTGGAATGTTGTTAGTAGAGGAAGAGAGAAAAAAAATATAAGTAACGGTTTTTTTTTATTGGTATAGCTTTTGCTAGTAAGATAGAAATTAGCTGTAAAAATTTGAAATTTATATTCAGTACCGTTAAATATTCTTTCACAAAAAATTGGTTCTAGATTGAACCGATATGATATGTAGAATTCGTAATATGCCGCTATTAAGGTAAAGGGTGCTTTTTGGTGGTATAACTTTTGCTAGAAAGATCGCTGTCAAACTAGCTGTCAAAATTTGACATTTATATTCAGTGCCATCCACAAAAAGTGGTTTGAAGTTGGATTGACATGATAAATATGCTCCGTAATATATATGAAAGACTAAAGCCCACCGTCAACAAACTGATTGGACCTCCTTAGTGTGGCTTTAGGCTTGGAAAATCTACATCTCACCTGATCTTCACCATGCGCCAAATCTTGGAGAAGACCCGTGAAAAGAGGATCAACACACACCATCTCTTTGTCGATTTTAAAGCTGCTTTCGACAGCACGAAAAGAGTTGTCTCTATGCCGCTATGTCTGAATTTGGTATCCCCGCAAAACTAATACGGCTGTGATAGCTGACGTTGAGCAACACCAAAAGCTCCGTCAGGATCGGGAAGGATCTCTCCGAGCCGTTCGATACCAAACGAGGTTTCAGACAAGGTGACTCACTCTCGTGTGATTTCTTTAACCTAATGCTGGAGAAAATAATACGAGCTGCAGAGCTAAATAGAGAAGGTACAATCTTCTATAAGAGTGTACAGCTACTGGCGTACGCCGATGATATCGATATCATCGGAAGCAACAACCGCGCCGTTTGTTCTGCTTTTTCCCGCATGGATAAGGAGGCGAAGCGAATGGGTATGGAGGTGAATGAGGACAAGACGAAATATCTGCTGTCGTCAAACAAACAGTCAGCGCATTCGCGTCTTGGCTCCCACGTCACTGACAGTCATAACTCCACTCCGATGGAAGGACCAGGTGGAGAGGGACCTGGCTTCGCTTGGTATAACCAATTGGCGCCAAACTGCCAGAAGGAGAGATGCGTGGCGCGCTGTTGTGGACTCGGCTATAACCGCATAAGCGGTGTCTACGCCAGTCAAGAAGAAGAAGAAGAATATACCGTTATTGGGATCTTATAGATAAAACTGGAAGAATTTTATAAATTTCATAAATGCTTCTGTGTTTTATTTGAGACCAAATTTCTTTCCTTCATCAAAATCATTCAGCATATTAAAATATCAGACGTTTTTCATAAATATTTATACAATTTTATGTATTTTTTTTTAGTCCACAGAGTACACAAATAATTACATTTAAATTTCATGCACAAGCATAACGCCCACTCTGTCAATATTTCACGAAATTTCAATGTCTAACCATATTGAGAGCTCATTTACTTGAGCAACAAGCAAATATTCGATACCCAAATGAATTGAATTAATACCGTTAGGCAGACTGCGTAGCACATTTGCGCATTTGCGCTACCACACATACTTAGATATACTGCCTCATTGACATGTAATTAACAATCAATTTGATGTGATTAATTTGCTGTTATGCCTTTCATTAACGCGAAAGTCAGAGATACACAACGCCACGCACATGGTACGGTACTAACTCAAGTCTCAGAGGACCAGCAATGAATGGCAGTGAGTTGCCAACGCTGAGCGTATAATATTCCAACATGAAAACACATACAATTCTACCGAAATGTGCTGGTGCCTACGCGCATTTTTAAGAGTGGGTGAGCATCAAACAACATTCATTCACAACAACAACTTGTCGGTGTTGCTAAGTTCGGCCTAAACGACGCTGAGCAGCCTGAGGTGCACCACCATTCCTAAAATTAATTGAATGTACCGTTGTTTTGTATGCCTGTTCGTATTACTGCTAACAAGCATTGACACTTGTGTTGTGACATTGTGACCAGGGCAAAACCCCTTGAGATATGCTACACATTTGGCATGTGTTCGTTGAGTAACTGCATATTGAGGTCGTTACTCAGTCGAATGCTAATTGGTTCATTGGCGTTCACAGCAGTTTGACACATTTCTTTCGCAAAAGAATGCAACAAAAACGAAGTGAGACAGGTGAACTCGACGTGATGCTGAATTTTTTGTTTTTGTTTTCTAGCAATTTCGTTGTGGTAGGTTTGCACTGCTTGATTAATCTTTCTGTGAGTAAAATTTAAGCTTTAAAGGTATCTGTACACATACTATCTAATGTACATATATAACAACACCTCTTCAATAAAGCCGCAAGAATTTAATTTGAAAATTGGTAAACTTGAGTTGAATAGTGGCATAAATGCAATCCTGATTGTTGCTGCTAATCCATGCCCGGAAAAGCAAGAAGAATAATTCGTAGAAAAATAATTGAAATGTCATATTTTGTCTGTCACATGACACGTGCAAGTCAGTGTAACAAAAAGAAAACGAAAATGAAATATTTGTGGTCGCTCACGAGAAAAACGATTGCGGCAAAAAATCTGGTGAACATAAAAAGTTCAACGGCGCAAAGTCAGCGCACGCAACAAGTCGATGACTCGTAACAATTCAATGACTTGCAAAATGCGCATAATCCGTTGCAAGTATAGGTGAGATTCCTCTCAGACTTTAAGTACTCTTTGGGAAAACTCATTGTAAAAATGCACAATTTAAGGGAGTTTGAAATGGATGGGATTTATTTAACAATCGTATTAAAAATTTAATACTTTTGTGAGGCACTGCACAGACACCATTCTTATGCTCAAAGCTGAATCAGTTGAAGCGGAGGAAGATCGCTTACCAGTAATTTTTGTTTATAATAATTTTTTTTTAGAAATATTATTTAAGATTAATTAAGATAAATTGTATAGATATTTTTGAATTCTTGCTTTTATTTATATTTTTTCTATTAATGAATACTGCTGCTGTGCTGTGAGACTTTCATAGAATAAATTAAGGCAGTAGCCTGCTTTAAAAGCCGAAAAAAAGCGTTTGTTTAGCGTTTGTTTTTTTGAAAGGGAAGGAAATGATTTCGGTAAACGGAATTTTAAGACGATAGTGTACTATATTTAAGGCTTAAAAAACAATATTTATTATTAAAAAATATTGAAAGTTTTTCAATGTTGTAAGTATTTTTCTGGAGCGCCTGGAGTCTGTACTGGTAAATCGATGCCGGTGATGGAGGTCGTGCGATGCATCTGAAACAGTGAACCATATTTTTTTAATTTTTATAAGTTTATTGTCTTTATGAACTAAAAAAATACCGAAGAAGTTATAAAATTCCAAATTTATTCGAAGTTTGAAAATAAAATTCTCTTTTTTAAGAAAAAAATTGACTTTAAATTGCAAAACAAGTAGTTTAAATAATACTTTTGTCCAACTTTTTTATTTTAAATAGAAGATAATTTAATACTGAAGCTAGTTCACTTTGGTTTTCGATCGTTTTCTAACACTTGTGAAAGTGAAAAGTCGAGAAAACGCGCTTTAAAGGTCTGCCTGAGTATTCGCACCTGCTCGACGCTCGGCCACTAAAACTGCCCTAGCTTCGAAAATATGTCGAATTGGCCTCTGGAATTTTAGAGACCTATTCTTGGATAGTTTTGGAAGAGATTTAAAACAAAACAAAAAAATCGATTTTATGAAGCCTGTAAAGTAGACTGCCTTAAGTTGTAAAACGCTTAGTTGAAATCGATTCCTCCAAAATCTGGCAGACGGAATTCATTACTTCAAGTTCCAGTTTAGGATTACGGATGTGGTCATATGTCAATAGTTTCTAACCTTATAATTAAATTTGTTAGTAATATTTTATTTATATTTCATAAAATTCTCTTCCCATTTGTGTAGATCGTTCTATCGGATTTTGAAACAATTCAGTCATACTTATAAAGCAGGAAGATATATAAGTATTGAAACTTCTTACATCATTAGCAGAAAGAAACAGAGCTTCAAATGCCTATAAAGAATATTAAATTTAGGGAGTTTAAAAAATTTGTCACATAATGAACAGATGAACTATTGTATTGTACGATCGAAGAATGGGGACATATAAAAGGTATGTTAAAAAAATAATGTTATTTTATAATAGCTTTTTGAAAAAATATTTATTCATTCGTCCACATTCATGTTGTCGCCTTTAAAATAGTCCATTCGAAATTATGCACCTTTGCTAGCATATCTTTCAATCGTCGAAACACTTCTCAAACTCGTTTTTTGGTATAGCCTTTGATTCTTTCATCGATTTCTATTAAGCTTGTAAAACGACGGCCCTTTAAGGTTACCTTTGATTTTGGAAATAGAAAAAATCACACGGAGCAATGTTTGTCGAATATGGATGCTGGGGCATCATTGTAGTACTGTTTTTGATCAAGAATTCACAAAGTGTGAGCTTTTATCAAACGAAATTCGCCATACTCATAAAAATACGTCCAGCATTAGCGACTGCTACAGACAAAGTAAACCATGAATCCAGCTCAAAATTTTATCGTCCTTCAGGGTACAATTTTGGCAATGGGACTCTCCAAACCCGTGAAATTTAAAATTTTACAAATACACATTTTTTTTTTTGAATACGCGACGTTTAAGCTCAACCCGTGTTGTCTTATTGGAAGATCCAAAAATGGGAACACATATGTTTATTCTCGGAGCAAAGATCTCAATTGAGAGAGGAAATTGTATATGATCTAAAATGAATCCACTTGACTTCGATGTTCTTCAGTGATAGTAAGGTTGTGTTCTTTTGATAGCTCTTAATTAATGAGTGCTCTTTTCATAGCACTAAAAATTTAAAAGAGAATCAGATATAGTCTCATATGGACTTTTTTAAGTGAAAAGAGCCTTAAAGGTGTTAATTCCGGTAAATAAAGCTATTTATATTATAATCTTCAGGAATAGGTCTCTAAAGGTCATCGCAGCCAAGACATCTATGTTGTGGATATTGTAAGAGCCTTGAGTTATTAATCTAACTTAATCCTTAGAAACATAACTTAACATAAACTTAAATGAAAAATAATTATTATCAAGAAATTTAGAAAATTGAGTTGCAAGATTCAAAAAAACAAGTTTTTTTTACTACAGCCACACTTCTACTCTGCTCAGATTTTCCAATCCTGTGGGGGCAATGTCATATTTTATGCCATGCATACACCTTCTCAAATCAACCAACCAACCAAGCAGATACATACATACATACAAATAAACGGTACATATGCATTTCTACATTGAGTAATTTGTACTCGTATCGGCAATTTTGCACGGTCACACAGGTTGAACTTGCAGGTGAAGCAGAATTTAAATGCGAAAACCTAAAAAGCCACTCACAGACATGCATGTGTCACAAATACCTAAAATATAAACATATTAAAGTACATATGGAGTACATATATATTTAAGAATATATATATATACATGTGCCTTTGAATTTATGCATTCATTTTCATAAATATTTGAATTTCTCGTCTCGCTTTCATTTGCACTGCACACGTTTTGAGTGCGAGTGTCTGTAGGTGCGGCAGGTTAAAGGCCACCAAAAGGTGAAAAGCTGAAAATATTGCACGACCGCCAAATATTGCCACAGCAATAAAATGTCAGTTTATAATTCTTATTTTCTTCACGCTTCGCAGGCGTGCGGTTAAATTGTGCGCTAAACAGTTGCGGTTCCATGCCTGTTTGTGAGTGTTTGTGTGTAGTATAAGCATTTTACATTTTAGGCTTGCGTGCGGGAGTAGGTATTATTTGGTGGAATTTAAAAAATGTTGACATTAAATAAATGTATGCAAGCGTGTAATAAAATTCGAAGAAAGGCGTAAATATCCGCTTGGCTGCGAATGGCTTCGTAAACATCTGATCATAAAGCGCATTTAACATTCGCCATTCTTTTTCGGTTGCCATGTCTATGCATGTTCAAATATACATATGTCTGTGTTGCAGTCAAAAATAATTTGGGTGAAATTAACCTTTAATCGCCTCATGGAATATGCCATGCAAACTGACAGAAGCCTTTCACGGCATTCATTTGATTCGTGGAGTGGAAAATCTTTGAAGTTTCAGACTCTTCTAATATACATATGTATGTAGTTAGTTAAATTTATACGCTTAGAGGGTTGTAAAAGGTCAATGAGCTTAAGGAAGAGTTGTTGTCTTAGTTTGTTTACCTAGTAAATAAATATGTAAAACAACATCAAAGCTAACGAAGTGGTTATGGTCATAGTTTTCCTTTGATGTAATTGGAAGTAGTTGAAGATCAATGAACTATGTAACAATATTGGATTTCAGAGTTTTGATAAAAATACGGATAAGTAAACAAAAAATTTAACTGTTAAAAAATTTGAATAATTAAAGAACTACTACCGTGACTTATAGAGGGTCACTTCTTTTGATTTTGAGTTTGTCCTTTCGACAGCTGTTAGTTAGTTTATATTCAATTTGAACAAATTGTATTGCGGACATATGACCAAAACTGCTGTAAAGTGTGTTCAAATTGATCCTCTCGGTTGAAATTAACCCTTATCTTTAAAATAAAGGTAAATTCTTCGTCATAACGTTAAATCGTGTGCGTGTTATTTCTACTGGAAACCACTGATATCTGAACCCATTCGTACTAACAATAGCTTATTATATTACATTTATGAAAAATAGGGAAAGATAGACCCTGACCTTATACAATCTTTATTCCTTTTTTGAGGTTCTTACAAACGATAAAGTTTAAGGGGGGGTAATAAGAATTGACAATTTTTTTTTTCATTTTTTTTTTCTGAACCATCAATATCTCAAGAATATTGTGTTAAAGTTTTAGGTCATTCGGGGAAAAACTAACGAAGATACAGCAAGTTGAATAACGGTATCTCCAGCTACCTGCGCTGAGTGTACAAAACTTTGAATCGATTTTCCCAAATATGTCATTTTTAAAGTCGGTGACCAGCCTACAGGAAAAACTACTTAATCGATCGTTTTGAAATTTTGAATAAATATTCTACGTATATATAGCTCTCGAATGACGTCGAGTTTTTCCAAAAATTTTAATTACTAACAATTTTACAATAACAAATAGGTCGATTTTTTCGTCTAAAATCGTAATTTTGGCTTGAAAATGGTACCAAAAATTGAAAAATTTAAAAAATTAAAAGAAACTCGACGTCAATTGAAAGATAAACTAATAAACTAAAGAAAGCATTTTGAATTTTTGGTTTCGGATGATCCAGCGATGCTGTAGGCTGGTCACCGCACAAACTCTTTTTAAGTATCCTTCAAATGTTGTACTTTTATATAAACCTATAGCAATAATTTTTTCTAAAAAAATTCGAAACAAACAAAATAAATGACGAAAGTCATCTCTTTGAAAGATTTTTTAAAGAAAGTATTCGGTCGAATGTTTCGAAGTTTTTTGGACATAATAAGGTTTACTTTCAACTATATTTTAAGATTTTTATTTAACAAAAATTTTGAAAAATAAAGGAGTTATGGGTTGTCTTGGGGTGCCAAAAGAATAGTTCCCCAACGGCTGACATGATTCCCGCCGAATGAGTAACTGGAATACAAAAATTTAAAAAGGTTATTAAAGTTGAATAGATTCCCTATACAATGACCTACGATTATTGAAAAATATCAAACGTTAACAAAATGGCGTAGTTCTGAAAAAAATGGTAGTTTTTTAAATGCCAAATTGACAATTTTCAACAAATCAAAAAGATCGTAGGTCATTGTATAGTAAATATATTCAAGAACATTCAGTTTAAATTTGAAGTTGATCGGTCAATATCTCGTTGAGTTATGAAATCATGTCAGCATTTTTGTGAAAAGTCGGTTCGAAAAGAAAACGCGTTTAAAGTTTCGACTATAGCGGCTTATACCTGTGAGCGATTGCTTTTTAGAACGCTGCCATTCAAAAACAATTCAGGATACGACCTTACCGCTTTCCCAGGATATTTTTGAAATTACAAACTATCGAATAAGCAAATAATAAAAAATCGATTTTTTGAAAATGTCACACCGGTATACCCCCTTAAAGGAAAAAAGCTATATTGCTGATTGCTGATTCGCTTTGAGAAAACGCGAATAACTTATTTATCAACATATATCTAATAAAAATAATTTATTTAGTTTTGAATATTAATTAAATGAATAAACAACTTCATATCTACATATGAACTGAGTTGTTTCCTTACTTTGTGATGTTATTTGTCTTTGTTTTTATTTTGTAAAGCTGTTGATGAAAGAATCGGTATCAGCATCGGCCGATTCTTTGCCAACTGGCCGATTAATCGGCATCGGCATCGGCCAAATTTTTGGTATCGGTCGGACACTAAAGGTAAGTAAGCATGGTTGTAGCTCAATTGTGGAGTGTTCTATCCATGCTACTTTTGTGAGACTAAATATGGGTGAAATATATTGATAAGTTTCTAATATTTTGAAATACATATGTGGGCGGTACTTGTGGTCCAGTTTTTAACTATTGAACATGTAAGACTAATATATCTTTGACACTGTCTAAGCTTAGATTTCTGGTGTTATTCTTTCTTTATTATTATTTTTCTTAAGAACGTAGTTTTTTTTACCATTATATATATATATATATGAAGTAGGCGTGATTCACATCTCAATTAGAAACCGACCGATTAAGCGGCCTTGGTATCGGCATCGGCCAGTATCGGCCACAAAATTCAGCATCGGCATCGGCCATATTTGGCCGATTCTTAGCCGATTCTTTCAGCTTCTTTCGGATTACACTAAAATACATTTTTTTTTACTTTTTTTATTTCCTTAAAGCATAAAATTTGAATTCCTCTGTATACCATATAAAACACAGTGATTTACATTTGACTAAACTAATAAATAACCACGATGATAATTTAAGTCTAGTATAAAGAAATTAAATTGCATTATATTGAAAGTTTTATTTAGCACTGCTAAAAAGATTCGATTTATGTCAAATATTCACAGTTTTGTTTAACAACTTGGTGGGATTTTGAAGATAATGTCATAAAGCCACTATTATAGAAGCATTCGTAACTAGGAGAGTCTATTTTTAAAAGTTCGGCATAGACAGGATCACTTAATAATCACTAGGTGCTGTCCTGAACTATAAGGTGCATGCAAAAGAACCTCCCAAACAAGCTTCCAAAGTTTCTATCGAGTCACTATCACTAAGTGACGCCTTTGAGAATGCGAGATATAAATGACATTTCTTTGAAAATAACAGATAAAAAAAATAGTATTATAAATAGATAATCCTGGGCTTGATCAAAGCTTTTTTTTCAAAAATTAACAAATTGGCTGCCTCAGGAAATTTTTTTCTAGATTTTCGGGAAAAAATCAACAGTTAAAAAATCGAAATTAAAAAAAAAATCCTTCGATCAGGCCTGAATTTATTATGTGTTCTTAATTCACAAATTTCATTAAAATCTGAGAGGTTTTCACAGTTGTCACCAGTTCAAAAAACATAGTTGTGAGAAAAAAGCATTTAAAGTTTCACACTAGCGTATTGGAGTGCCAGAGAGCTCTTTGTCTTATCTGATCAACTTCAAATTTTCAGAGAATATTTTTAAGATATTACACGTAACGAAAATGAAAAAAACAAAAAAATGATTTTTTGAAAATCCTGACGACCCCTAACCCCTAAAGCTAACTAGGACATTAACTTCTTCTCCCGTTCGATGACAGATGCTCATCTTATCAAGAGACCTACATATGTTTCAGGCTTTTTAGTATACTGTATCGAAAGAATTGAAAGACGCAGAGAAATATTTAGCTATTGCACTAAGTACTACCTTTTCTTCAACATTTTTTAGTGAGTTACTTACCAAAACGTTCCAAACCACTTTTATGTAATAAAATCACTCATAATTATTTTAAGAACTGAGAACCATGTTCTACCTGAAATTCTGCTATCAATATAAAGAATAGGATCAACCCAGTAGCATTAGTGGAATTGTATCTTTTAGTGAAAATGTAACTGAAATAGAAATTCTAGCATACTTATATGCGCAACTGTAGTATACTTATATGCGCCATTGTAAATACACTCGTGTCTACAAAAAAATAGACACTCATTGACAACAACTAGTATGTAGCAAAACTTCGGTTCGACGAATTCAATGCAGCAAAGAGCACCCATTAATTTGCACTAGTTAACCGAACGCGCTTTGAACTTGTTCTGCAATTGCGCGACATCCGCCACCGAATGTGCACATAAAAGTAGATAAAAATTTACAAAGTAATTTAATGAACTGCCAAAGCAAGGAAAGTGGGAACGACATGAGAATTCTGCGCTTTCAGACGTCGACCCTCGGACGCTTGTTGCGGTCTGCGTCTGCGGTGGGGGCAAGGCGCTATGCGAGTTCAGAAAGTTCATGCCGCTCGTTGGTGTCATTGATTCTTCCATTGCCTTTTCACTTTCAGCTGCGCTGCTGATGTTGAGCCGAAGGACAGCCGCAACTTGTGTAATGTGTAATACACTTGGCGGACGCATACCTTTTCAGATTTTATTGGCTACTCTTCACTGTGTTTAAATAGTACTTTTTATGCGAATTTTAATTAGGAAAACTTTCACAAAACAACAAACAAAATAATTGAAACAGTGAAATTAACATTTTGGCATTTGCGAATGGCAGCAGCAGCACCAGCAGGAGCGAGTGGATTGTATCAATGTGGTTGAAATAACTAATTCAGTTCATGTTTAGTGTCAATGCGCGTTGACTTTTCACTCACACAAATAAACTCACACACTCACACACACACTATGATACTGTTATTTGAGTACGTTTGAAACGCAGTTCCATCCGCTGGGGCTGAAAGTGATACCACAAAGGTCCATTGGGCCACATCAATGCCACAAGGATTTGTTAGTTTTCGGTGAATAAATGAATATTGAATAAAAAAAATATTTGGAATTAATTTGTAGTCAATTTGTAATGAAAACTTTCCAGTGTCTAAATGGGAGGGTACGCGGAAGCAAAAACTTCGCTGTGGTGCTGGGCGTATGGAGGGAATACTGTCAAGCTTAACGTCAAATATGAGTTGATAACAAGTTGAGGGTTTCATTTGGCACAAAGCTGCGTTAATTTTGTGTTGAGGTTGTGTATGAGTTTTGATTTCCCGTAGGTAGGAGTTGGCGTACCCTTCAACTGTGATGCTATTGTCTCCGCAGTTGCTTCGTCGAGCCTCTTAACCAATCTGTGACATGTCGTCGGTATTTGTCGGCAGTGGTTAGTACGAGCCTTTACAAGGTTGTGAAAATATTTACTTTGAATGAAATCTCACGAACTGCTTAATAAACTTAAAGATTTTGATACATGTTCTTAGAACAAAAAAAATTATCAAGAAGGCAAGGTAACCAACATTAAGTATAGACCTTTGAAGGCGAAGATCTTGAGTGACATCTTGTAGTTAAATGCTTTTCAAACCAACGGTTATTAAGAGCGTTCCAAGCTGGGAAAGATTTGGATACATGTTCTTAGAACATAAAAAATACCTTTTCAGTTGAGGTTACCAACCTTAAGCAAGAACCTTTGAAGACAATGATTTTGAGATTATAGAAACATTAGCGCGTTTGCGTTCCGGAGATCTTAGCATATTAAACTTTTTCTCATTTCCGATATATCAATCTTATGAATAACATATGTGGATCCACATGTGAAGACCTCATTATATCGAAGCAGCTCGATCTTGGACTGTTGGACTGTTGGCTCTTTTATGACTTCATCTAGGGAGTTTTATTTACGAATTTAATCTCGACCTTCCACTTCGCTAACACTGTTGGAGTTGGTTAATGGAAAAATGTCTCAGTACTTCATTCTTCGGGGACAAACGGACAATTCTAGAAAGGTTGTTGTGAAAAGATTGTCTATTAGATATAATATGGAAGGATGCTAGAGATGATGGCGAGTATTAAAGTATCTCACAAAGTTGATACTCCTAAAACTAAGTAAACGTCTCCTTGTGAATTTAATAAATTTAAGAAATCTACTAAATTTTAATATTTATGATAACTTGACAACAAGTGCACGAAGATAAGAACACATTTCATGGAATAGACACATCAAATCACTGATGAAGTTAATCGATTTCTTCACCCTAGAAGACACTTCTAGTATTCTCACATATATCCTATATATGTATTTACAAACAAAAATACATATGCACATAGTGCCAAGCAAACAACTTCTGGCTGTTGTGCGCACAAATTTCGGTAATGATTTGCAAATTACAGTGTCAACGCCGCTGCTTGACACTGCGTCTTGACTTTCGATTTTGTCTGCACTCAATACTATTTCACCAACTCGAGTATCTACAAATACTTGTATGAGTATATAGCACATATACATATGTACGAGTATATTATGAGCACAAAGAAATTGTAACATCTACTTAAGAGGAAGGAAGATGTCTTTTATTTACAACATGGCATACTCTTACATGTGTGCAGTGTATTATTATTAATATTAATATTTCACACGTCACCAAGTATACTCTTCCTTCGAGTGTAACTTCTTGGTAACAATTCAAATATGATTGATGACAATGTATTGTATGTATGTGTGTGTGTGTGTGTGTGTGTGTGTGTTTGGAGACAATTGTCAGGAAACTTTTGACATGCAAATGGAATTTATATTGACATATTTGTGTATGAGTGCAGTTATCTTAAGAGACATTTTTTGTTATGTCAGCATTTGATGCTTGAAAAGATCTTTTCCACCAAAACAAGTAAAAATAACTTTATTTACACTCTCAACTGCAGCTTATAAACGACAAAAGCGATACTCATTTGAAAAAATGATCAAAAGATGATTTATTGAGGTTATCAATGGGATAGGGATGAGATCAGTTGTGTTAATTTTACTTATTTTTCAAAGATTTAAAGAAACTCCTTGGCTCTTTCAAGCCTACTTTTGCTCCCGAACACTTCACCTATCTGAAAAGCTTTTCATTATTGTTACGATAA
This sequence comes from Zeugodacus cucurbitae, assembly GCF_028554725.1. Classification (NCBI taxonomy): domain Eukaryota; kingdom Metazoa; phylum Arthropoda; class Insecta; order Diptera; family Tephritidae; genus Zeugodacus; species Zeugodacus cucurbitae. The sequence continues at coordinate 65,009,404 of NC_071670.1, forward strand.
GTTTTCGACTTTGATAAAGCATAACCGAAATGTTTTTTAATTTACAATGCTCCTAAATGTAGGCAACAATTTTTGAATAATGAGATATTTTCTTCTCTACCGCAGTTGAAATTAAAAAAAAAATAATTTCAATAAATACTCACTGTTATTGCCTCATTACATATTCAATAAAAATGTTATTGTATAGTCTGAAAAAATACATTTCTGCCTGAGTATTTCTTAACTTAAACAAAAAATCTGCATTTCAAGCCTACACTTACACTCCGCATCGAAACCAGGTGGAGGAGCTCCTTTTGTTTGTATGAAATCAACTACAAGTTTTATTTATTTTCATGGATTTTATCGAAAACAATAGGCAACCTAACAAATGGTCTGTCAAACTGACTGTGTCTGTGTGATTTGCATAACGCCAGCGTTCAATGAAACAATATTCAAGCAATTTGTTTTGACTTTATTGAACTTTGGTAAACTCTCAAACTGCCCAAGGGCAATATTACAATTTATTAGAATTTCATATTTATTTTGGCATATCAAAATATAAACACAACTATTTTTAATCAAATTGCGACATTTGCAAATATTTTTTCAAATACTGCTCGAATGCAAATCATTTATTGTGATTGCAGGAGGTGGTATCTTACAGCCTCAATCTGACAGCAACAGGGTTGACAGTTGTTGTATTGATTATCATGAACATGAACATTTACATAATTTTTTGTTTTTACTTCTTGAAACTTTTTTCATTTAACATTTAAATTTGTTGGCCTTTTCGCAAGAAATTCAAAAGTAGTCAAAGGAAATTTAAGGGAAGAGGAGGGCGTAAGTCTTTCAGTGGAAAATATGTTATGCAATGAGTGTTAAAACAGTGAAAAAAATCATTGGCAACTTTATAATATGGTTTCGAGGAATTTATATTAGGTCTACAAATGAGGCTGACATATTGAGGGCTAGAGTGGAGTTAAAGCTTACAAGCGGCTAAGAAATTTTATTTTTTAATTTTCTTACCAGATGATATGATATGGAAGGTAAATTAGTAATATATACTATATATTCCATTCCATATAAAATTGAGCATGATGAAAGATGATGTTTCTATTCTCATTAAACAGACACGTGTCGTGTATTTCTGATTAATTGTAGTATCAATAGTTGTGTTGGTTTTTGTATACATATGTATATGCATTGTATATTAAATGACCTCCATGTATCACAATTCAGTTATAAATTTCTTTCCCGTGTCAGCTGCCAGCTTTGCATGCCTGTCAATCAAAATCTATTTTACTGTCAATTCAATTGCATGAGATATAGTTTACCTGATAAAGCTACTCCATTGGTTATACATACGGTTATATATAAAATGAAGATAACAGTATATCTATTTGTAAAATAAGTTTGAATCTCAAATTTTCTATAAATTTAATTTAACTGTTTTTCCTCAGAAATGCACCAAAATAAGCCACAACTAAAAATCGATTTACATTCTGAGAAGGATGATTTTGTAGACGTGTGAAACCGTACTAAAAGTGTGATAAATCTACAAAGCCTTACGAAAAAAATGATAATTATAATTGCCTCCGCCCACTTTATGTAGCAATATCCAACTTGAATCCAATGTAACTTCTAATATATTCGGTGCGTCCTTTTTTATCTGAAATTGTTGAAATAGGTGTAGATGGAAATCGACAGTCCTTTGTCAATCCAAAATTACCGCCATGATTAGGTATTAAGGTTCGACAAAGTTCCCTGACTCTACAGCAAATCTGCAGAGATTCCCCCTCCATGCAACTTCTACAGCTAACGTTGATTCCGATGGGACAATGGCCAGTTAGAACCGACTAAGGTGAATTTTGCTAAGGACAGAAGAATCTTGCGACTGTGCAGAAAATCTGCTTATGGATAATTTTTTTTGCAGAAAATATTGGCAAATCTCTCACATATTTTCGAGAAATTTGGCGATAATAATTTCCGTATAATAGTGAGCAACGTTGAAAAAAATGTGTAAAATTGAGTCATTATATCTCCAGGCTTCCATATAAGATTCTTTAGACATTCAGTGGACTTCATACTGTATATATCGGTTAATATGTGAAATATCTTAGCTAAATTAAGTGAACGTTTAATCTTGGATATGATGTAGTTTGGTGCAGTGAAATCGTCGGGAAGTCCAAAGATTACCCCAGCATCCATATATTATAGGTAATGATTTGCATTAATATAGTAGACTTTATGCTCGATATATGGGTGTTATCTTAAAAAAGATTAAATAAACAAATTACGAGAGTATAAAATGTTCGGCTGCAACCGAACTTAAATATTCCTTACTAAGTTGAATTGCTTTTGGATTAAAAAAATTCCACAAGATTGTCTGTTTAACTAATACATACATATACAACTATACACGGCTTTAAATGATATGTCAGGATTTCAGGTTACGTATACGCCCCGCTGGTTTGAGTACTATGAAACAATTGTACGCTAGTTAAATTTTATTTTGTTTATTTGCTGCTTAATGAAGAGTGAAATATCAATTTGTATATTTTATTATAATCTCAGCACATACAAATGTACATACATATATATATATAAATTATTATATATCTCTATATTCAGCTATCAGATGCCCAAGCAGCATGTTAAAACAAAGCAAAACCAAAAGTTCGAAATACATGAATATTTCAATAAGGGATTATAAGTAAGAAGAATTTACAACCCATTGACTGCCAATGCCAATCCGTATCAAAGTCAGTCTAACTGTCTGTCTGTTGAAATTTCACTGCATATTTTCGCTGTCTGATTTGCTTTTTATTAAACACACGCATTTGGCAGACAACGAAGCTCATACATATACATACATATGTGTGTACATAAGAGTGAATATATGTCTGCTTGAGTCGATGCATAAAAACACTATTTTATGGATAACTTCCGCCATCAATAAAAAATATACTTAGCATGTACATTTGTGCAAGTTTTTTAAGTGAAATTGGAACTTTGTAGCACAGAAGTGAAGAAAGCAAATGCAAATACAATAAAAACAAGCATGACAAAGCTGCTATTATGCGTATGTTGGCTGTTGAGAACGAATGTGAGCCAATTGTACAATAACAACAATATAGAAACAGTTGTGTTATGCACACATATGGGTGCTTGAGTGTGTTTACTTAAGGTACAAGCTTGTCAATAATACAAAGAAAGAAGTTTTGTTTTGGAGGAAACTTTTACTTTTACAAAAGTTGTCTCATACATAACGAAAGTTAAAACTCGTTGCCGTTGCTTAGATACTTAAATACTACACGGCAAAGATATATGTATTTATACATACTGAAGACGGTTAAGGCATGACCCACAGCGGCTGAAGTTCATGTTAACTAAACTGTCTAAAAGCAAACTTTAAGTATCGATTTTACTTATTATTTATTATTTTAATATGAAACTGAATCCCAGTGTGGCCTTCAAGCCTTAATGCTCGAAAGCTTGTGAGTTCACCCATTGTCTTCTTATAATCTAAGAACCACCCTAATGCTTACCAATCGCTCTTCATAGTTGAATAAACGAAATATTGCTCTTATAATATTTTCACTATTTATTTTTGTTGTCCATTTTTCAAAAAACACTCTCCTCTCTCTCTTTGTTTCAACAAGCATTTACTTTCTCAAACAGCTACTAGTTGGACAGTTATGACAGGTATCCTTTGGCAAAATGTAGTGTTTTCGATAACAACTACAGAAACGGCACGAGCATAACATAACTGGCAAACTAAAGTTGGCACTTAAGGTCAATGACAGGGAGAAGCAAAATATAAGTTTATAAATAGTGAACATGGGCAGCATATGATATATGAGAAGTTTGAAAGCCTCTGGCTGCCAATAAAATATTTATTATTAAATGATAATTAGTTTAGACTCCGACATCATTACTGTTACATACTGCTTAACCAAATATGAATTATCAATTTAACAGCAAATTCGACTAATTATCCGAAAATTTCCGTCAAGTGGTGGTATAAATTTTTTTTGACAGGAAAACATCTGTTTATTGCTCAAGAACAATTCGGATAAAGGAATTATAATTTTAGGAAAGATGGAACTTGAAGAGGCTCTGATTCAATGAATATCAATTGCACCAACAAATTTGCCGTTTTATTTGAAGAATATTCTGTTTCTTCCCCGTATTGTGTTTTCAATGGTGTTTAATGATTTGGACGGCTCGTCCTTGAAACATTTGTATTTTTTCATCGAAAATTCAATATGAGAAAAATGGAAAGATAAAGAAATATTGTTTAAAAAACTAAATAATTCTTGTTGAGGGTTGCCACCTATTTAAAAATTGAATTTAAAACAATTGGTAAGATCGATACATCAGCATAATATGGGTATCAAATTAAATACATTTAAAAAAGTTTTGACTGAAAAATTTTACACTCTCGCAACAAAGTTGCTAAAGAGAGTATTATAGTTTTGTTCATATAACGGTTGTTTGTAACACCCAAAACTAAACGAGTTAGATATAGGGTTATATATACCAAAGTGATCAGGGTGAAGAGTGCAGTTCAAATCCGAATGTCTGTCCGTCCGTCCGTCCGTCTGTGCAAGCTGTAACTTGAGGAAAAATTGAGATATCTTGATGAAATTTGGAACACGTGTTCCTTGGCACCATAGGACGGTTGCTTTCGAAAATGAGCAAAATCGGACCACTGCCACGCCCACAAAATGGCGGAAACCGCAAACACATAAAGTGCCATAACTAAGCCATAAATAAATCTATGGAAATAAAATTTGATATGAAGGATCGCACTATGAAGGGGCATATTTGGATGTAATTTTTTTGGGGAAGTGGGCGTGGCTCCGCCCCCATATAGGTTTTTTGTACATATCTCGCAACCCAATAGAGCTATATATAGCAAACTTTCTGCAGTCGTTTTTTTAGCCACTTCCTAATGCAGTCCAAAAATGAAAGAAATCGGATCATAACCACGCCCACCTCCCATACAAAAGTTAGGTTGAAAATTACTAAAAGTGGGTTAACTCACCAACCAAAAACGTCAGAAACACTAAATTTCACATAAGAAATTGCAGATGGAAGCTGCACTCAGATTTTTTTACGAAATGGAAAATAGGCGTGGCGTCGCCCACGTGTGGGTCAAAAACCATATCTCAGGAACTACTGGACCAATTTCAATGAAACTTGGTTTGTAATAGTTTCCTTACGTCCCAATGATATGTTGTGAAAATAGGCCAAATCGCTTCACAACCACGAATACTTCCTATATACCAGAACTTTGAAGACAATCTGAATCGTTTACTTTACAATATATAAAGTAAGCACTAGTGAAGATATCGTAAGTTTTTAAGGCCCCATATATCGAACACGAGGACTAACACGGTGCTTCTAACCTAATAACTATTATGGTTTCTAACTTTCAATGGACTTTATACAATATATATGACGAATATGTGGGTCAAATTGTGTATTATATAATATAAATAAAGTTAAATAAATAAATTGCGAGAGTATAAAATGTTCGGATACACCCGAACTTAGCCCTTCCTTACTTGTTTATTTTAATTTAATTAAAAAAAAAACGATTTAATTATTACCATGTGGCTTCTTTGTGGTTTAATACAAATTTTATGGTAGAAATGCCACCGATTTGAAATTTTTAGTTTTAAGAAATCCATAAAAAACCGCTATTATGATATTGATATCAAATAAAATAATTTAAGGAATCTTTGATGTAAATAGACGATGTCAAAAAATAACGGGAATTTTAAATTTTCGAATTGTCCAAAAAACAAATGTCCAAAAGTCCAATTGTTAAATTATTTGTTGTTATGGAGGCTATAGACATGAATGACGAATAAATAAATATTTTTTCAATAAACGAAAATTCCCGCATGAATAATAGAAATTCGATTACAATGTCTAAAAAAGTTCCGTAATACCTATGTGTATGTAGTTTTGTTAAAAAAAAATTGTGCAGCTTCATCAATTGCAATATAAAATTTCAACTTTTGTCCTTGTGATTTATGATATTTAAGAAGACATGCCAACTGTTCTTACATTTGCATGCAACTCACTTCTGCTACCTATTGTTCAGTTCATGTACATAATAGACAAAGTTCCAGTTTATATGGCTTGTTTGCTTTTTTTTTGTTGTTGCTTGACAAATGTTAACCTTCTAATAACAACAACTTTATTTTAATCATAATCAAATACAATATGTTGTCAAAGTAAACTTCTCAAAATGAGTGAAAGGAACACTTTGCAAAAGCATTATGGCAGATTATACCGGCTTAAACAAATATGTGTCAACAAAGACATCAACTAGGACCAAGTTGTTTATTGTTTATGCCCCACAACAGACCACTTTTGTTGTTGTCTCGCCCAAGCAAAGCAAAGCAGCGCAAAGCCGTAAAGGAAGAAAAGTAAATACGGGAAATCCTTAATCCTTCACACAATTTATGCATTCCCACTCTCTCTCTCTCTATGTGTGTGAGTGTGCTAATGTCACACACATACATATATTTATCGTATATTTGTATGTGTGTGTGATATTTACGTTGAAGCAAGTGCTTAAGATTAAGTGCGGCCTGGGGGGGTAGTGTAAGCAGCTGAAAGCATTTGTTCGCCATAAGTCACCTTGTGGTTGCTTACGGTTCCACATTCTTTCATTGCTATGTAAGGGCTTTTGAAGCTTTTATTACCGTATTAAGGTATATTGGCCTACTGATGTTGGAAGTTTAAAATAAATGATTTAAAAGGCAATATTTGTTCGCAGACATATTTATTATTAAAATATTGAAATTATTAAAAATATTTCTCAAGTAAGGGAATTCTCTCAGCATTGTTTATTTTTCATTAATTAAAATTAAATTAATTTTTAAAATTATATTAAATTTTTTTTTTTAAATATTAATAATGGGTTTAAAAAGATTTTTTAATAAATTTTTAATTTACAATTTGTCTCTCAAAAATTTTACCCTGAAATAGTACTCTGCTTACCATTAAAAGTGCGTGTATTATTCCTAGCGGCCAAATACTTGAATAGCTCTAGTAGCTTCACACTATTATATTTATTTCCCGTTATATTTACATATCTAGACATGCGAGTCCACATGCCTATACAATATATATGAGTATTTGTTTGCTCAGCAGCGGTGGATTACCATATATATGCATATAATTGACCTAAGTGTTGCCACATGCCATTGCCATTGCCATTGCCACAATGGGCACCATTGAAATTTGAGCCTTTTACTAGAAGAAAGCGGAAGAGAAAATCGTTTGGGAGCAATAAGTAGCAGAAGCACTTTCATGCATCATTACAACAATAACCTGCTAAGCCTTCAAAGGTCACGTTTACTTACTTATGAATCACATAGACAATATGAATTTATGTTGCTAAGGCACCCGGTAGGAATATTTGCACGTGGAGGAGGTTAATTATTTGTATTTTTTTAATTTAATTTTTATTTATTTACTTATATTATTTTAAATATTTTTCTTTGGATATCAATATTATATAACAATATATATAAATTTTGTAGACATTATAATTTTCAATCAGGTGGCAACCTTTTGAAATTTTTTTCTTGCATTTTTTTATTGTTGTATTTATAATTTTATATATACTTTTTTAAGAATTTTGTGATATAGAAATTTTAAACATGTGGCAACCCTACCTATGAGTATATGTATATTTACGAAAAATGAAATTATTAAATGATAATTTAATTATCTTTAATCCATATTATAAAATTATACGATAAATTTGCTGATTTTATTACTTTTCAATCAGGTGGCAACCCTTTGAAAATTTTATTTCTTGAAATTCGTTATTGTTGTACTGACAATCATATATATAATTTGTTTTAACAATATAAGGATTTGTTTTAACAATTTAAGTGTATTGAAATATGGAATATATGTCAACACTTCGAAGAATTATTGCTGCACATCCTATTTAAATTCGAAATAAATTAAAATTATATTTTTTTTAGTTTTTTTTCAGCTTCTAAATCTGTTACCCACCAAGTCCATTTAGTTTCAATAAATCTTTGTTTGCTAAAATTAAAAAAAAGTATGGCAACACTATTTTTTTTTTTATTATTTAATAAAGGCAAATATTTCATCATTAAAAATAAATTAAAATTAAAAAAAAAAATAATTTTTTTTCATAATCTCTTCTCCCACATTATCCCTACAGGGCGTGTACCAAACTTCCTACACATATTTAAATGCAGCAATTTCAGCTCGCTGTGACGACGTAGAGTGAGAGCAATTAGATATGTGCGCGTGCAGCCCATTTATGCGGTAAATAAAACAAAATAAAAAGGAAGCCATTTGAATAGCTTATAAATTATGATAAAACTGCTTTTTATGAAGCTATTCCAAATAACCTCGTATTAGGCAAGAGAGAGCGCAGACAAAATGCGAATAAAAAGGCAAAAGTTTTGACAGTCTCAAACTACCAAACTTTCCGAATACCGAATACCTTCAAAGCATGTTTACGTGTAATCTGCATGCATTGAAGAGCCACCGCAGCTAACTATTTCCCAAGCAACACACTGCGTCAAGGACTACCGAAATAAATAGAAGCTTGTAAATTGCGAACGATTTCGGATAGTTAAGCTATAGAATTTCAAAAGGAATGTGCGCAGCGTGGTACACAAGTTGTTGATGGCCATCATTATTGTTTGGAATTAAGAATTTTTTTATATTTTTTTTACATAGCATAATCATGTTAAGCCAAAAAATGTTATTTAACTATCATTAAATTTTAGAAAAAAAAATCTCAAAATTTATTCAGCAAAATTTAATGATTGTAAAGCATACTTCCCATTAAAAGTCACCGCTAATTATTTGCGCAGAATTTTTTTAAATCGGCATGTGCAATGAAGTGTGAACAATCCAAATGAATGAAATGTGAAAAATTCCGTTTGGCTGGTATTTCAACAGGCGCCACAGCACAAATTACAACAAAAAAAGTGAAGAAGAAAATGCTTTTAATATTTCTGCTTAGTCCTCTCATTCCATTTCATTTTGCATATCTGTTGACATTTTGAAATCATTTACAAACACACATACAGAGGCGAGAGTTCAATGGCTGTTAGAAATGCGCTCAAATTCATGAGAAGTGGCGAAATGCAAAAGAAACGAATAATTCGGCAGAGAGTCCTTGTCACTGATTTGCATATTCATTCGACTTATGGGTGGTTGGGAACGCTGTACATATATCTACATATAGTATGAAAACCACATAGCTTGTATCTGTAATGCTGGAAAATTAGGGTGGGTCTTATGTCGCCAAAAAAAATAGAATTGTTTGAGAAAAAAATTGTGACGAATTTATAGTAAAATTTACTGAGACGATTCGTTCTATCAATTAATTCTAGCTGACTGCAAATGTGAGACAAAAGTTCTTTCAATCTTCGTCTTTCGACAACTCGATGGACGTGAAGAAAGTGGTGAGACGGACAAATTTGACAATTGGCTTCACAAATAATTTGTCATTGCACCACATGGATGATCGTAGAACACTGACCGGATCAAATCTCTAAATGAATCTTGCTGAGAGGAAGCAATTCAGTGGACATCTTGCGATCTTATCTTTGCCAGAATCATTCTGTGCAGACAATCAATAAACTGGTTGATTAGAGCTCTGATAGCATAAGGTATGTTCCATCAGCTTTACAGTGGTCCATGATGCCGCTATGAGTAGGCAACCATACAGGTATTGTCTATCAGCAATTTGATTCAAGTAATAATGAAGCTTAGCACTTCCTGACGTATATGTAGAGTACAGTCAGCTAACTCTAGGACGGTAGTGTAGCTTTGATGTCGGGGTCGCTACAATGATCTAGAAACCAGATTGTCTACAGGATATATCCGATATTTTTTTTCAGCACTGCACAGATCGGTAATAGAAAGGGACCAACCTTAGATTATATTGTGTCTATCATTCAAATGGATTTTCAGTAGCCTTTTTTTAATGAGTCCATATTGTACTGAACTAGAGAGACATCTAGATTATTGGAAAACTTACTTTTGAGCGACTGATCCGTTCGATATTTGTTTAAATTCTATTGTCCGTCCGAAATAAAAACTAAATCTCTCTCTGGAAAATTAAGTGAGTTTTTAGAAAAAATCCAAATTTCATTTAGTTGATTATTTTTATTCAGTGCCACCCTAAATGTGAAAATGTATATATGCAAGTGTGGGTGCAGACCTACATATGTGTCAATATGGATTTATTCAAGTTAAAATGGAATATTTAAATTTCTTTAAAGTTTTGAAGATGCGAAGCAGTTTTTACAGGAGAGAGCATTTTTAAGCACGTATACGAGGTAATAGAATATTGAAGTAAGGAAATATATACTCGTATAGAGAGGTCGGTTTGGCAAAAAATGTTATGTTGGAATAATGAAATAAAGAAAATTGGTTATCAACCCGTCTAACTTTCACATATTTTTTTAATGCAAATAGATTAAGCATTTGAATAAGATGTTTGATGCACTGAGGGAAGTTAATAAGAAATTAAATAGTTTCCAAAAAGTATTAGGTCTACCACTTTGCTTCCGCCGTCATTTTGTAAATTTAATTTTTACAATTGTCGATATTACAATTGCCGCACTTTTCTTGGAATAAAAAAGAAAAGCAAAATATTATGCAATTTTCGAGAATTCGGCTCAAAATGTGACATTTTCAGTTGAGAAGAAGTTTGGGATGCAAACAGATCTCCACAAATATTATGTTGGGTTAATGTTGACACAAATGTCCAAGATCGATATAAAACGATTTGATCGATTTAATCGACCAGTGCTTGACCCTAGAGACATCTATTGGAAAACGGCGGAAGCAAAGTTGTAGACCTATGACCTATGTAGACTCTATGCTGACAAACTAGTTAGTCTAGAAAACCAATATTAGCGAGTTGTTGGTTAGTTGGCTATGTTGGAAAAAGAAATTGAAAGCGCAGTGTGGCTTTCACAAGCTTCTCCTCACCATTAAATGTCGAACTTGTAGGCCGAAAATATTGGTAGTTTCATGCTTTTTATTTGCATTAAAAGTTCTATATGTTACATTTATGTATATAGTTCTTAGTCGACAAAAATTGCAAAACCTAAGCAACCTAATACCATTTGATGCAAAAATATCACTTTAACGAACCATTTTATGCTGAAGAGTTCTTAAAAACAAGCCATTTCCTAGAAAAATTGTAAACATCACACCCATGTAAGGATATATATAGGTGTGTGGATATGGTTAAGGATATACACATACATACATACACATAAAGAAAGTAAATATGAAAAGTTGTTCATCTAAGCCAAAAATAGTACCGTGGATACTCAGCCCGATTTCATTAGTATTCGCTTACTTATTAATAAGAGCCTTATTGAATTTACTCTCCGCCCCTGCATACACTCCACAAATTATGCTCACTTCCTGAAAGCGCAACTTGGCAACAAATTGTAAAATACACATCCGAAGCTGGAAAGAGATGGAGAGCGAGTGAGCGACTTGTGCATTTAAACAAAAAGTATCATTGAAAAAATATCAAAAATATCAAAGAAGCAAAATGTAGGCGAAATTCATTGCAACATTGGGGCGGATGTGAAAATTTGCCTTTATCGATACAAAGTGCCGTGTGTATTGAAGTGTGCGCTCTCGAATGCTAATGGATATGAAAAGCGAGCGCGCGCGCGAATTGCTGCAAGCTTATTATTGTCACTGGCGTTGGGCGATTCGAAAAAGGAACAATAAAATTGTGACCGGAAGTGAAAATTGTGTGGCATTCAAGTGTAGCAACACACACACACACAGATACGCAAGGACTCGAATTTTACAAGTTAAAAGAAATAAAAAACACTCAAAGGGCACTCAGCAACAAAATTACAATGAATTGTAATATCAATTCAGCTGCCGGCTCTCATGAACACGCGTGTGTACTCTTCACAATTTCATATTGTCTTTAACTGCTTGCGGTGTTGGCCTAAAGCGGCTTATCTGCATTTTAACGAAAAGGATATGGAAATGTTCGCACATTTTTCAGAGGAACCTGTGATGCAGTGGATGTGAGCTTTTGCTATTTATTTGCGAATTATTAAGTGTAAATTGGGTCATTTGTGCGATTGTCATATAGTTTATTGAATTTTTTACTTCTTAATGCCTTTAACAACAGAACAATGGACAACAGAAATTTTGACATAAAAATATCTGAAATGAATACCAGTGGCTGTCAATAAGCTCATACCTTGAGAACCAGTTTCATCCAAATGCTTTTGAAACGGGTTAGTTTACGGGGTTCTCACTAGCGAAATTATCTTCTTTTAACTTCTTTAAGTCAAATTAGAGTCGAGTAAGAAGGCCATCTGTAGTTTACTTTTCAAAACTGTACGTGACCCCGCCCTCCAACTTCCAAACTATATAAACTAGACTTTGGAAAATAATTTCATTCTGATATTTCTTAATGTAGAGTGAAATCGATTAGTAGCCACGCCCACTTCCCATACAATCCGTTAATTGTATAACAAAGAATAAAGTCAGAAGCATTAAATTTAACTCTAAGATAACATTAAGGATATTACACAAAGTTTGCTTAGGAATCGGTGTAAAATTTGGCAAATGGTCGTGGCACTGCCCACTTTTAGATGAAATATGATACTAACCGACCAACTTTAACCAAACTGAGTATATAACATTGCAGTTTGAAAATGGACGACATCGTACGACGTTTATTATGTATTACTATATATAATCTCATCGGACTATTTCACTTTATAAAGAACAAATTATGTAATGAAGAAATTGAAATAAAACTTTGCACATATAGTGTCTTCAACTCTCATCTGAAAATGAACGAAATCGGGCTATACTTTTCAAGCCACCATATACCGGATAGGAACCTTCGTGCCTATGTCTAACTTTAGACCGAAAATATCGCTCCATCAGTAAGATGTCTTAATGAGGTTGAATTATAATCTTTTTCGAATAACAATTAATTTCTTGACCTTCAGTTTGATAGTAAATATTTATAAATCTTTTGAAACTTCCGGTTGACTGTTCCGGAAAGTAAACTTTTCTGTTAAAATCTTGCTTCTAAAGTATTTATTAGTACCCAAAATATCCTTAATTTAACGAAACTGCCCATAAATATACCAAATCACCCACAAATTTCCAAAATAAATTTAAAATTTTGGTTTGAAATTCAATTTGCAGTTTATCATTCCTGATTGACATCATAAACGCCTAAGTGATTTTCAATTCACTGCAACGGCAAAGGGTCAAAATGAGTGAATAAATAAAGTGAGATAGGCTAGTATTACGTCAAAGGACACAAGCACAAAAAAAAAACACACACCAAAACGCATTAATCGTAATTTATGTAAATAACTTAATTTTGGTTGTTTTCAAATTGGAGCGCTTCGAGTTGCTCTCATGCTCTCACTTACAACAAATAGCCATGCGCTGTTTACCCAAAATTTTGCTTTTCTTAGTACTGTGTATTGGGAGCTGCCCAGTCTCATGTTAAATTGTCGGATTTTTCTTTACACACAGTTATCTTTGCTTTGTGTCCAACTTGCTTCCGTTCCGTTAACTTGCTCATCACTAACGGTATCATACATTTCAATATTTCTGCTAATTCATACTATCAAATTGTGAGCGCAAACAAGCTGCACGTGATTGCTGCTTCCGATTTTGTTGTTGTTGTTGCTGGCATGCAAAACTTTGTCCTTCAGCCGTTGCCACTTGAACGCCCACACGGCGCAGGTATCTAATTTGTACCAAGAAATTGACCAGCACTCATCAAGTTGAAACTTGTCTTCATGCCTATCTGCCTATCTTTGGATGCGTCCGATCTGAGGATGTAATCTTCTCTGCTGTTGATGTGCACGTGTTTTGGGGGGTGATGTGTTGTTTAAAATTACTAAATTTATTTCATGTTTTGGGGGGTGATGTGTTGTTTAAAATTACTAAATTTATTTCATGTTATGGGGGTGTGAGTATGTAAGCGTTATGAAGACGATGCGACGATTTTATGTGTATTCATATCGCACTAGGTTGGTACATATTGTTTGATCATCTCGTTTTTACGACAAATTAAGATCTTGGAAATAGATAAGTCAGCACAAACTTGGCGCTCACAGAAATATGGAGACCAGATATCTTTTGGGTAGCCAACAAAAAGCCGTTTCGAGGCGACCTAAAGTGAGAAGGCAAAGTTCGCTTTTGTAGTTGTGCGTAGGGCTTGGGACCCACCATATAAAAAAAAATCACCCAATGAAACCATTGGCAACGGCGAATATCGCAGACGATGAAACGATGAGCTGTATGAGTTATACGACGACATTGACATAGTTTAGCGTATAAAAAGACAGTGGCTACGCTGGATAGGCAATACCTGTCGGTGGAAGCTGAAGAAGAGCTCCACTCCGTTGGAAAGATTAAGTGAATAGCGACCAGGTTTCCCTTGGGATTTCCAACTGGCGCCGAATTGCGAGGAAAAGAAATTTATATACGAGGTGTGTCCACAAAATAAAGGGAATTTTAGATTTAGCGATGTGCTAATGCAATGTTGATATATGCAAATGCCTCTGAGGAACAATTAAATTTTCAGCTGTATTCGTTGCTTATTTTGTCTGTAGCAGCCTCTCGCCTACCCTTGTTTTTATAAGCTTGGTGATTTTTGTTTGTTAAAAGTTCTCACATCGTTGCTTGTTCGGGAGTTTTTGACCAAAAACAATACTGTAACGATGGCACAGCTTGCATATTCACCAGATATGGTTCCGTGTACACTTTTTCTTATTTTCTAAAATAAAGAAAACCTGAAAGTGTCCTGGTTTTCCAAACATACGAGAAATCGCTGAAAGAGCCAAAGACTATCCGAAAAATTTTGTTTGTATTGAGTTTTCGATGATTGGAAGAACATTGGCATAAGAGCGTAATATCGAATGGGGACTATTTTGAAGACGACAACATTATTGTAGACGAATCAATTAAAAAAACGAAAATTTCCTTTATTTGAATACACCTCATAAAAAAGGAAATCTAGAATCACCATCGCCTGTAGAACCACCATCGCAGTAGCTGTTATTTTGTATCAAAGCTTAAAATAGTCTTTAAAGTAAGCAATCGAACACGTTTTACTAGTCGTTCAATCAAAGTGGCAGTTTTTGCGGTCCAAACTTGCTCCTCTGACGCATGCTGAGGAGTATAACTTTTTGGTAACCACATTTAACCAGTTAACTCCTTTTTGCTTTTCTATTTACTTTTTTGGAAAGAGAGCAGAGCAAAAGCAGAGAGCAGAGCCGAATCGATTGACAGTTTGTTTTCCTTTGCTTAATTGCTTAAATTTCATCAAATAAATTGTACGCAATTGAATATGTTTTGAATATCTTTGTATTGGCATGTAGCAATTTCTTCAAGTACCGGCTATGACTTATTAAACTACCCTAATGTGCGCATTAATTTATACATAAAGATTTATTTTACACTTATATTGCTTAAACTTTATTTTCTTCTTCTGTTTCCTATCGCGATTCGTGAAGCGTAGATAAAAAATTATAAAAAGTTTTGCCTGGATATATGTATACCTTTGAGATATTAATAGCGAAGTTGCTCACATAATTTCTACTTTATATTTTGTCTCGCACTTTGAACTTAAAATTAGCACTTGAAAGTTTGTTTGATAAATTACATAAAATATTATTAATACAAACGATGATTACATTAGACCCATATGTGTGTATATACAAAGCTAATACCAAGAAATATTGCCAAACATCGCTTGCATGCGGGCAAAATAAATTGACGACATATTGTGCCGGACACACAGAGAAGATATAGACTTGTATGTGTAAAAATATATATGTTTACACGCGTTTTATTTATGCGCTCGAGATGCAATGACAAATTCGAGATTTAGCACGTCGTTAACAGTCCAATAAAACACACCTCACACACGCACTCGCAATAATCGCCTGCAAACGATCCTTTTTTTGTTAGCAAAGCGACTGTTTTTGTGCGAGTTAGCGCCAAATGGACAAGAGATTAGCAGTTGGCGAGTTCATGCGAGTCCACACATATGACGCTTGTTTTGCTGCGAGCAGTGTATGCAACACTGCGTTTAAATAATCCCAACAGTCGAATTTGCGTCGTTGATTTATGTATTGTTGTTTCGTTGTTGGTGTGAATGGATTTAGCTCTTAGACTAAAAATCAGCGTTTTGTATTTGTTTGTGAATTTAATAGTTTGTGATTTCAGGAGTTTCAGTACATTCTTCGTTTGTTTTTTGGTGTTTATAAATTCTTAAATTTTTTTTAGAGTTTTCTAGCGGGATTTCGGTTATATTTCTGACAAGAAAAAACGCTTTCGTAATATTATTGCAACGATACTCTAACTTCACTATGCCATAGTTGTAGTCACAGGTCTGAAACAGACGCGAGATTACCTTTCATTTTGTCTACATTTCAAGGCAGCAATTATAATTTTGAGATCTGTTAACAAGTTGTTTAAGAAGAGATCCGGAAATTATGTTAGATATGGAAACACTTTAAAGCTCAAAACACGTAATGACACCGATAATTGGCTACATTTTCTTTGCTGATTTTGGTCGATTGTGAACTAGTACTGGACTACTTTGCATTGACCCTCTGACATACCCAAATATACATTAACGATACTTTAGTGTCTTTATAGTAGAGTAGCAGATATCTCGATCAACTTCATGTTATCGTTACCCAAAGTCATTTTATTAGGAGATCTCTCGACATGAATTAAAAAAAATTAAAGAAAGCTTTTTGTATAAATTGACCGTGGTGCCATCTAGCTGCGTTAAAGTACACTCTCATGGTTTCCATAAATCTAACTTGAAATTGTAATAAAAATCGGTTCAGTGGTTCTGGAGCTTATTGGTGAGTTGATTTTTTCACAAAATTAGCCAGCTTGGGGAAATATTGCTTCCGAGAATATTGCATGAAAATATAAAAAAAGTTCCTTTAACACCAAATTAGCTTTCAATTGGCAAATTTCCCAAACAATAAGCCATTAAAGAGCAACAATTTTTTTTTATGAATTTCACCACGAAGGGAGGAAACCATAAAATGTCTACACTTCAGCTCATTTTGTGGCAAGAAAAATTGCACCAACGTGAATTAGCGGCATTAAATGTTGGAAAAGTGCAAATGTTCGTGTTTTAGTGGTTGTTTATTGGACAAATTGGCTTATTAAAAATGACGGAAAACACGAACATTAAAAATGGCATAAAAACGCAAAGCGGTCACATATACCCCTACTATGTACTCACTTACTTAGTTACAGCTTTTATAATTTCTTCTTCTTGGTAACAGTTCGTAATATTGCAGCTTGAGTCATAAGATACATCTTTTGTAATATACTTTATTGTGTAAATATATAAGTGAAATGCATTATATATACTATATACTATATACAAGGAATGTGCAACCACCTGTGTAACTACATAATCGCCATGCAATCTGCTTGACATTTACGATACATGAAGATTATATATACATAGTACAGAGCAACATTCATAGAGTTGCTTGCCGGCAGGCATTCCTGTCACATGTGTTCAATGGATTTACCTCGCTGCAAAATATGCGTAACATTTGGAAGCAATGAACCGTAACTTTTCCCGGAATTTACACCGTAAATAAAACTATTTTCATGCATAAAATAAAAATATCTATATACAAGTTTAACATATTCAGTTCAAGGTTTGCTGCAATAATTCACAGCTTTTCCCGCTGGTAACATTTCCTCACCTCGTTATGGATAAATATTTCTCCATTTGCTATGCATACTGCCAGCGCGAAATGTGTTTAAACAACTGAGGGGTTACTTAGTGAAATTGTTGAAAATGTTTGCGTGAGTAATCGAGGTCTTACATATAGTCTACCACACGAATGTACCGCCATATGGAGTTGTCAACATTTTTGTAATTCGCTGCTATAAATATAGTTAAGTCTCCACCGGAAATCCGTAGCATATTGCAGTAAAAAGTTTGAAAGAGGACAAGGTAAGAAAGCATGAAAAAGAGTATGAAAACAGGAAATTCACATACGGCTCGACATCGGGAAAATTCATTGGTTCAAAAATGATTTATTTAAGTTTACAAAGTTTTTGAAGAAAACACAACTTTATTTTATGCTTTTTCATAACCTTAAAAATTAAATATATTTTCATAGTTATTTTTAGCTTGTCCATGTCTAACCCTTCTTTATTTATTGCTTACCCGAAAAAAAAAACATAAAATTCTATGAGTCTCTACTAACCCGTTTGTATTTCGATTACACTTTTTTGTGCTATTCCGTAACCAAACACCCTAACGACATGTTGAGTTGCGTGTGGGCTCAGTAAGCCAATAAAAGCGAGAAAGAATTCAAAAATAATTGTAGATATGTGCAATAACAGTTAAGTGGAAAAGAAATTGCTTCCTGTGAAAAACACACTCTCCTACAAAACAATATGCACACATTTCCGAACGAATAGCTGAGGAAACAAACATGAAAAAAGTAGAAAGTGAAATAGGTTTAAAGAAGCTCCGTCTGTGTTGTATCAACTAAATCTTATAACACTTTAAAATTTAATTTTGTCGCTACTAGCAGTTTTTATATTTTATTGAAGTTGGTTTAGGGATGACTTTTTCATGCTTTTTTCCTCTCTCTCTCTCTCTTTTAGAGTTGAAAAAATACTGCCGTCGCAGTACTTTCTTACATTTTTGTAAGAATTTTTAATAAAGCTGTGTAAATGTGTAAATTCTTTTATGTTTTTGTAATTGTTGTTGTAATTTTGTTTCGTTTTAGATAGTCTGTAGATACAAAATTACAACAACAATTACAAAAACATAAAAGAATTCAATCTAATTGCAAATGGTTCACAGTTTTACTAGAGAGTCCATAGTAGATATTGAAGAAACACACAGCACAGCAAAACACTCTTATTCTTCCTAAAATTAAGACAACCTCTTATTTCCAAGTCCAAAGGTGATGGAAGTTATTAGAACTCATCTTACGTAAATTGCGAAAGCTGAGGAGCTGATAGTTAATATCAGAAAGTAATCAAATATCTTTTCTAGTGCGTTGTTTCTGACATAATCTTGAGATGCTTTAAGAACAACCTTTGGAATCTTAACAATGCTCTCATATGCTTGAAGCATTACTGGGGTAATAGCAGGGTAGGTGGTTTCGTTTAATAGAGACCCCATTTTTATACCCTGAACAGGATATATTAAGTTTGTCACGAAGTTTGTAACACCCAGAAGGAAGCGTCGGAGACCCTATAATGTATATATATAAATGATCAGTATGTTGAACTGAGTCGATTTAGCCATGTCCGTCTGTCTGTCTGCATATATACGAACTAGTCCTTCAGTTTTTAAGATATAAGATTTATTAATTTTGCAGATGCTATTTTCACTTCAAGAAGTTGCTCATATGTCGGAACTGCTGATATTGGACCACTATATCATATAGCTGCCATACAAACTGAACGATCGGAATCAAAGGCTTGTATGGAAAATTTTCGCATTTGACTTGGTATCTTCACGAAATTTGACATGGATTACTGCTTAAGGTAATAATATAATCTCCGAAGAATCTTCAGATCTGTTAACTATAGCATATAGCTGCCGTAGAAACTGAAAGATCGAAATCAAATGCTTGCATGACAAACTTTCTCATTTCTAAATAATCTCAATGGTTCAAGCAAACAACCCGGCTAAAAAGAATTACTAAAATGTTTTCTTTTTTTTACTTACTTTTTCTTACGTCTTTAGATTTGCTTAAACACATAGTTACTAAAAGAAATGCACCTGTGAAGGGTATATTAGCTTCGGTACAGCCGAAGCTGTATTTTATGCTGTGTTTATTTACCAGAATTTATCAGTCTCATAACTTAAATATAACTTTTATTTCGCTGTATATAATAATATCTTTTTGTATATTCTACTCCAAATCACAATATCATAACGGTACTTTAGATTTCTGGTTCAGAAGCACTTCATTTAAAATAAATTATGAGATCATTTTCGAAAGAGAAATTTTTCATTTTTTTTATTATTTATTTTCAAAATTTAAAAATACAAATATTTTTTCAAAGAATAAGATTGTTATACATTCTTCTTTAAAGCCTTCTTTACTCAATAGAGCAAGTAAATCAATTATTTTAGAGCTCTATGCGGTGGTAAATTTCTCACTATTCACTAAGCAAATTGCCTCACTAATCTATTATCCGCTTATAAACATACTGTTTCGCATGCGAAATTAGCATATTTTAGCGATTGGAAATTGAAATAAAGCCAAGTCGACAACAGGCAAGTTGGTAAATTGCTTAAATTGGCAGAAGTCCAACCATATGTCCGGGCTTTCCCCTATGTCATGCTATGTGTTGCATTATATTCTTAACTTTGTTTGCATTTCAAGTGACTGCAACTTTACCCTTTCACCGCAAATGTGTGTGTGTGAATATTCACATGAGCCATATAAAAATATATGTATGTGCTATACATATGTACTTGTGACCAGTGAAAGTGCTGAAATTTCTGCTTCCGGTCGCCTGAATTTAATGTGTGCACTTTGTTGTAATAAAATGGTCACATAAACACCTGGACCATTAAAGTTGAGTGTCATTAAACTTAAGGCGCAGCATTTAAGTGCCACAAAGTGCTTTCAATGGTGTACACATATATATGTACATGGAAGAGCAGCGAATTAAAGTGTGCTAAAAATACGCTGAATTTTTCTACAATTTCTTCGGAAAACCCTTGAGCGCCTACACAGCTACTTATCTGCAGAACACAACTTTAACGCATAGTGTTATTAGGTGTTTCGATGGTAAACGCGAAGATTTTGCGAATTTTAATTTTGTTTACGATTTTTTCGCTCTTGGCATAAAAAGCTGTTCTGCGAAATAAAATTCATTAAACGTAAAATAATATTTTTAATAATTTCAAAATAATGTTGACATAACGGAAAATGAAGAGTTTATCGAACATCCACTCAAAGCCTTGTTAGTGCCATTCAGCATTTTTAGCGAGTATACGTATTTACAGCCATCTAAAAGTGTTTTTAATTGATTCTAGAATATGAGAGGTATTAAAAATGGCGCATTCAATTCTCAGAGACCCATTCGACATGGGATTTGTTGCTACTCAATCATTTGTTTGATTCTCAAAATATAATGTTAGAGAGACTTTCACTGT
This sequence comes from Zeugodacus cucurbitae, assembly GCF_028554725.1. Classification (NCBI taxonomy): domain Eukaryota; kingdom Metazoa; phylum Arthropoda; class Insecta; order Diptera; family Tephritidae; genus Zeugodacus; species Zeugodacus cucurbitae. The sequence goes on from NC_071670.1 coordinate 65,030,627, forward strand.
ACATGTAAACTATGAACTCTCAGAGATCCATTTCGAACTGTTACATAAGAGAGAGTTACTGCAATTAATACGATATCACACTTTTATCAAATGAAAGACGCAGAAGAGAGCAGTCTAATTCGCTTTGATAGAAGGCAAAAATTGTTTACACAACAGTCTTTTGACTTCGTCAAGTTTTGAAACTTACAGGGGTGGCAGTTCGTAATATAGTTCGGGCCATTTATTCTTCAATTTAGAGGTCCAATCGGCCCCTATGATCATTTTGACCTTCTCCAGGTACTCAATGTAGATTATATCTTTCTGGTCGATAGGACAGTCTCCGCCTTCTTCGTAGGTTCGGCAGTAAAATTTACTTTTTCGACTGATTGAACGTCGCGGATATTTCTTTGTTCTACTTCAAACACTTCTAATGCAGCCTTCTCAGTGTTACGCTTTTTAACTAAGAACTCTCAGAGATCGTTGTCAAAACGGTGTGCGAGACCACTTACATCACTGCACTTAAAATATTTGCAATTAAGAGGATATTAGATTTTTACTTGACGGTAATTAAGCCAGAAGAGAGCAGAGACAAACATAATTAACTCAAATAGTTTACTCAACATTCTGTTGATTCAAACAATTGAGAGAAGAATAATTTTGTTACATATTTCAAGTTATTCAATGCGACGGAAGTAAGTGAGTCTGCGACTGACGCTAGAATATATATGTTCATCAACAGTCAAGCAGCTACCAAGACGATTAATGCTGTGATAATTAACTTGGCATCTCCGCTGCACAGATGCAAAGTCAAAACAAATGAAATTTGCATCATTACACCATTCATCAGCTGTAAGTTGCTGAGAGACCATGAAAAGGAAGGAAATGATGTTGCATATATTTACTGTACACCCAGCTCTCTTAGAACAATGGTGTACCGTAAGGTGCAAGGCATGTTGCACCAACTGCGTGTCAGACAGTCAAAGCTATTCTCTTCTTGCTGACACAATAATTCAACTTCATACTGGAGCTGCTTACGGATTGATTGTACGATAGGTATGCTCAGAGAGTTCTAGTTGTATGATAATTTCCTGCACTAAATACCGCTAATTTCAACTATCACTTCATAAATTAATTGTGTGTTAATGAGAACGGTCGTTGGCGATTGATGAGATAAAATAGAAGCAAATCAGGGTTGCATTAGGAGAATCCGATATTGTACGAAACTACCACATAGAATAATGTCAGAATCGTAAAAAAGGACGAAATTGAGTTCACATGAGTATTGATTAAAAAATTGGAATGTAGGCGTGGCACCGCCCATTTTCAGTTAAAAATTCGACCTATTTGAGTAGTTTTTATTATTGTTGGAACACCAAATTCCCGTAATAAGTTCCTTCGGTGGATTTTATGCCGACGTTTATTGGTTAATATTTGTATAAAATATACAAAAAATTGGAAATTGTTCTCAGTTGTATCCTAATTTTGGATTTTATATTCCCGTAAAGGTGGCAACTCCGGCTGTAGCAAATCGGACTATTAGCTTAAGTGGTTTCTATTCACACACGTGTATTTGTAGTAATCCACAAACTATTTGACTTATTCACATATGGGTTTCAATATAGTAGGCTCATTTAGGTCAATGTTTGTCTGCTATGCACACACAGAAAGCTTGTGGTGAAGCGACAGAAATGGCTGCTGGAGTAACCGTTTAAACCGCTTACAGAGAACTGGAAACATATATACAAACATAATATACGGCTTATTTGCTTTGATTGTTTGCCATATATGCTTCTTTGAAAATATAATGAAACGCTGGAATATTAGTCCTCATCATCATCAGCTCCACAACCCAGTGCGGGTCTTCGCGTGTTGCATATTAATTGAAGATTTTATATACGTTTTCTAAACTGTTAAATATTTTTTCTATGACTAAATTAATTGTTTATAGACCCTTTTAATGGTCATTAGTCATATTATTAATTCGTTTCAATTCACTTTCGTCACTCACACGCACCGCACACTTCAAACAAACCTAATGCTCACTGTGCTCTAAATACCTTTAGACGCCATTTGAAGTTCGACTAAGTGTTGGTTTATTTAATTTCCCTAACTTTAGACTTTGATAAACTTTGTAATTAAAAAGGGTTAAGGCGATTTTGTCTGCCTCGACCTAATTATTTGGGATAACTTCAAATCGCTAAGCAACTTTACGTGCGCAGTAATAAATTGACGCTATTTTATGGGTGCATTAGGGAGGGTCGTTTGTTGTGGAGAAACGTAAATTAGATTTCTGTTAAAATCATACTAAATGTATTAAGATTCTATGTTACGATTTTCCGTTATTTATATAATATATTAGGATACTTAAGGATCTTTTTATTTTCATTTCTAAAAGTGACGGCCTAGCGTAACCTCAATTTTAGTCTTAAGATCATAATAGTAAAAATTGTTGCCATTTATTGCATGGGAGAGATAGAGTAAATTTCTTTGCAGAGAGAAAACGAAAAAGGTTAGAGAGGAAGCGGACGATTTTTAAACAGATATCATTATATCCTATCTTCAGGTAGTTTGGAACCATAAAAACAGATGTTGGATGTCTGACAATTTATAGTCTATTTTTCTGGCCTGAAGAGTATTCTAAGTAGTGGAGATCCATAGCTAATTCTCACTTATCGAAATCGAATAGGATTTCGTTCTTCCGTCGATCTACCCTAGATCCATAAATAAATGCTGTATCTGGGCGCCTTTAATTATAAAATTAGTGGAACTCTGAGGTATATTTAAGGTTATAAGTCAAATTAGACAATTTATCCTTAAGGCACGAAAAAATATGACCCGCCTTAATAAAAACATATGTATAAAGGCATACACAGCCGTACCTAACTTCGAATATGTTCGCATCCTTTTGGGTCAACTGTGCACTTTTTCCAGCAAACTTAAGTGTTTTAAATGGAAACGAATTAAATGAAAAAAAAACAAGTGTAGGCGCCTAAAAGCAGACTGCTGTTGCGTCGCAGAAGGTGAGCAGTAAGCATGATTTTATTTGCTAAATTGTTGGAACGTCTGACTTTTTGTTGTTGGTAAATCCCTTTTCGGTGATTAAATATAGTTAATTATTCATTGTCAGAAGAGATTTGCAGCTATTAGAGCTGATGATACTTAATCGGCAGCATGAAAATGAATGTGCGTAGTAGAAGATTCGATAAGCAGCAACAAATTAATGAAAATGAAGTGAATTGTGAATTGAAAAAGGTGAAATTTGCACTTTTCGATTGAAATCAATGTGCTACTGAAGTGTTTGAATTGCGAATTATTAATAAAAATGTTAAAAAATAATGTCGCTGAGGATTATCTAATTTTTGCAAATTTTTTTATTTATGAATACCATGAAAAAATGTTTTAAAAATATTTTAAATCAAAGTCTGTTAAAACTGCAAAAAACCAAATTAAACCATAATTATTGCCGCATGAATAATTTCTGCAACGCATAACGACTTTTTAATATCATTTTAATTATTTGCTTTTTACTGCACAAAAAAAATATTTTTTTATTTTTATTTTATTTGAGTTTTATTTACCCACGTTTCCATTCATAATATTATTTGTTTACGAGCAGCGTGAAAAAGTCCGTTTGTGTCATTTATTCACTATGAAATTTTAATATAATGACCCACATCAAAAGTTGGCCAAAGTGTCAACACACAGCACACCGTCTTGCGTTTTATAGTATATAAAATAAGCGGCGTTGCCGGGAGGGTGTAAAATTCGAAAATATTTACAATGCACCAGGCGCCAGCTGTGGCCAAAACAAAGTTTAAATTAAATATTGCTTGTGAAATAATTATAATATATAAATTTAATAACCGGGAGTTGACGGCGTTTTCCAACTATATATGGATGCATGTAAGTATGTATCTGTAAATATGTACTTTACCGCTTTTTAATACGCTTGAAAGTGTTTATATGCCGTTACTCGCACTTTCACTTGTCATATGCTTTCCCTTGAACGTCTGCTAACATGAAAGGATTGAAATTATGCGGAGCTAAACAAAATTTATATACATTCAGAAACATATATGTAAACGATGTATTGAACTTGAAAGAGTATTTTAATTTGAGTAAGGAACGTATAGACATTTCAGTGTTTCAATGGTGTTAAGGTAAATGTTAATATGTTAACATGGAATGGTAAGGTGATTATGATTAAAGGGTTTAAGAATTATCGCTGACAATATATAAACTAAAACAGCAACTTATTTTATATTTTTTTGTTTCGAAAATAGAGAAATGATTTACAAGATCGGAATATCCCAACTACATGAAAAGAGATCCTCAAAAGGTTCTAATGATTGAAATTGTCGAAGTGGAATTTGACCTGGAAAGTCAATAATTGATCGGACTATTTTAAAATGCCCAACAATTACTATATATTCTATTAGCCGACTATAAAACCGTTTCTTATTTTATTTTGGTACCCAAAAATTAAAATTGTTCTACAATCGACTCAGTTCATTATCTTTCTACGGATGAACGAACAGCTGGGAACGAAAACTAAGCTAGGTATTCAAAAAACATATTCGTATAATCTGTAGTGAACAGAAACGTAACAAAACCTGTATATCTCTTTTCTGAAAGCTATAATCAATGAAGCACGTTACCAAAACCTCCGTCAGTATCGGGAAGAACCTTTCCGAGCCTTTCGATAGCAAACGAGGTTTCCGGCAGGGTGACTCTCTATCATATAATCTTCAACTGATTGCTGGAGAAAATAATACGAACTGCAGCGCTAAATAGAGAAGATATAATCTTCTATAAGAGTCTACAGCTAATTTTTCCAGACTGGACAAGGAAGCGAAGCGAATGGGTTTGGTGATTAATGAGGACAAGACGAAATATCTCCTGTCATCAAACAAACAGTCAGCTCATTCGCGTCTGAGCTCTCACGTCACTGTTGACAGCCAGTACTTTGAAGTCGTAGATAATTTCGGCTACAAGGACAGCCTCGAAATCCAACGCAAGAGTGACTCTTGCCAACAGGTGTCAGTAAAGTAGAAGATATTCAATGAATTAATGTATTTGGATATCCGAAGGTATATGGCACATCTGTGTGATCCAAAAAGCAAAAAATATATTAGGTCATATCTATGGTCAAAATATATATTAGAGCAATTTTTCAATTATTTGTGTGGCTCAATAAAGGTACTCAAATAAACACATTAGAGTGCACATTATGGTCATTGATTGTTTACTTTTAAAATAATCGCTTTATTGGCTCACCTTTATGACTTCTATGCAAGTATGCTTTACTTTCAACTTCATTGCTTGTGTTGTGTACATTTAATTGAATATGAATATGATTTATGTTCTGTATTATTGTGCTGTAATTTCTAAAAATATATTTACAGTTTTTCTTTAAACACTTCACTATAATGCACTGAGCCAGCTGTTCTAAGGAACACAAGAGACTCGTCTGTTGAGGTGGTAGTAATTCAGCATGTTCTTGAACCGTGCCTAACTGGACTTCAATTCCATTAATTTATTGATTGTGATAACTTGTCACGAGTCCTTTCTTCGGTCAACCCTTTCAGCCAGTTAAAAATTACATATTTATATATATAAATGAACGAAAATTTCTACCTGCTAGTGACAAGCTGTTAATAGATGTAAGGATTCTAAGTACTAGTTTCTTCATCTAGCTTGAAATTTCGAACATGGTCAATTAGTAGTACACAAATCGTAAATAAATTCACATATCTATGTAGTTGTTTGTATATTACTATGTATTTTTGTGTTTGAACTTTTAAATAGATTCCTAGAAAATTTATTTTCCGTCGCAGTTGCCGTTAGCGGCATACATGACCCTCTTTGTTATATTTTCGCATAAATTTTCACACAATTTTTTATGTGGAAACGAAACATATTGTCCGATGCGCTCGTGAGTGTGCTCAATGTGGGGAAATTACTATCTTTTCATATGTACAAACATATTTATGTAATTATGCTGTCATATGTGTGGATTTTATCGCATAATTGTGAATAAAGTGAAGTCCCTTGGCGCTACTACTTAATTCACTTATGATGCAAAATGTTGAGACTGTATGAGAGTTACTATATGTGTATAGTATATACACTGAAGGAAAAAGAGCATGTAACAATTGAATGTGTTATAAAAAGGGTTAAAGGTAGATATTTATTAATTTGTATTCCTTAAACTTCATCCTGAAGAAAATTCATTTTTTTTATGACTCTCTGCTAATTTCCTTCTCAAAAATCTATAAACACTTTATATTTCCTTTGAAATTTTTTACTTCATCATGTCTTTCGCCACGCAAAAGCTGTAAAATATAAGCAGCTAATTTCAATTTAATAAAGCTAAAATTTAATTAACTTCAAAAACAATACAAACTCTAAAAAGACGACGTTTAAATTTGGTGAAGTTGTAAAACGCTGTGCTGTTTTAATTTCCGGCAAGTGTAAATATTAATGTCATAAATATAAACTTAATGCAAGCACCTACTTATCTGTCGCCGTCAGCAGGCGCGAAACACGTTGCACGTGCTGCTGTTGCTAATTACCCACTCATTTAAACGCATTTCATTAACAATGAGAGACAAAATTCACATATGACACTTTCTTCGTACATGAACTTATACTTGTATCTCATATGAGGATGTGGTGCACGCCATTCGCTACACATATGTCACACATGTATGTAGATGCGCGGTTGTGTGCCTCCCACTGTGTGTGTGGGTGATATTCAGAAAAGTTGAGTTTTAACTGCACAATTACACACTCGTAAATATAGATCAGTGCACAACGTATGAAAGCGAACTAATTACGTAGAAGCTTCTTATAAATATTTATGAAATTATTATGAATATGTGCACAGCTTTTAAATGAATGTTGTGAGTTGTGTATGAAAGTATGGAGAGTATGGCATAAAATTAATAATAATAATAAAAAAATAGTATATGAAAATCTGATGAAAACAAAAAAGCTCAATATGTTTCTCTATTGAAATAATGCACTATACACCTTCCCTGTTTTAACATAACATTCAGATACGACGATATGACGCGATGTTGAGATCCACACCGGGTCCTGTGACGTGGTTCATATTTTCGTCGATTCATTTTAGACTTAAAAAATAAAATTTTACCCGACCAAATATTCTTGCTTTCAGCTGTTATGGAACAAATGAAACAGCATATGGATTTATAATAATTCTGGAACTTATTCGAGAAGAAAAATATTAAAAATGTAAACAAAAACTTTCGTTTGTTCAAACACAGAGTTTAGTTTAATTTTGTAAACTCTCTTTTAAGTTCAGTCAACTATAAATCTGTAACCTTAAACTCGAGTTATTGTACAATTATTTACCAACGTTGACTTAGTGGCTTAGAAAGCGAATATTGAAGTAAATAGTGTTGGTGAGTTACTATTTTTACAGCCACTACTAATTTAGTATTTATTGCCCGCATAAATGAATTATTATTTTACAATAATTTGTCGCTCTGTTCATTAGACAGCAGTATAAAATATGATAAAATCTCAAAATCGATTTATTTTATGAAATTCGCATTAAAAATATTCGTATGTTGCAAAGCGGTTAAATTACAAAAATAATTACAATACAAACATGCAAATGCTGCCACTCTTGCTTTTATTTGCTGTGATTTATTAGATAATTGAGTGAATTGCAGTAATTGAGCAGATCGAATATATCGATTACTCTGTTTATTAATACTGTGGAATGTGACTTAATTAATTGGCAAATAGCTGGCCACGAAAATTAGTTGGCATATTTCTCCAATTAACTCTCCACATATTTGCTTTGTTTTTATTATTTAAATATTGGCAGGTTGTTGAAAAATTCTTCTTTGATATAATTATCTATGTTTGCTGCAGAGAGCGAGAGAGTGATTGTTAAATATATTTGAATAAATAAGGCTATAAAAAACTTAATTGAAGAACAAAAAAAAAACTGTTTCTATGAAATGGTGTGCATATTGAAGGTTTGATTGAACATATGGAAACAAAAAAATTGGTGCCATTGTGAACGAGTGGTGGCTGGATATGCCTGAAAAGTGGTGCCAAATTGATGGAATGCTTCTCATTCTTTATGGTAAAAATTATCATGCTCCGAATATAATGCTTCTAATTGTTTATTTGTTTTTTTTAATAAAATTTGACCAATAAATTTTATAATAATTTAACTCGAATATAATTTACATAAATTTGTTCATAACAAATATTCTATTCTAATAAATATTAATAATTTGATATGCAAATAACACACGTGTTAAATTCATGATCTAATTATATAATAAAGCAAAATATTATAAATATGAACACATATTAAATACATAAATAAATTTACAAATATAGACAAATATTTAACATATACACCCTGTAGTCAAATTAACCAGTAATAAGTTGTTACTTTACAACTAGTAAGAATCATAAGCGGAACTAGTCAAATGACGGTATGTTTCCATGCAGTAATAAAGGGGCTATTTTTAAGAGGTTAGGGGTAGTCAGAGACACGAAAAAATTAGAAAATTAGAATTTTCAGTATTTTTTATTGTTATTAAATCATGTTATTTTTCAAAACTAATAATATGACATTATTATACAATGTTTTGACTTAAAGTCACGAAAATTTGAAAACAAATTATAATTTCCAAAGTTATAGCTGTCTGTGTTGACCAGTTTCAAAAAAGGTCCTTGCGGTGACAATCATAAGTCCTTGGAAATTCATCTAAAATCAATCGGATAAAAAAATAGTTTTATAAATAGATAATCCTGGGCCTGAACCAAACTTTTTTTTTTCAAAAATTAACAAAATGGTGGCCTCAGGAAATTGTTTATCTAGATTTTCGGGAAATTCAGGAAAAAATTGGTCTTAAAAAATCGAAAAAAAATCCTTCGATCAGGCCCGAGTTTATTATGTATTCTAAAAGATGTATGAATTTCATTAAAAGTTAAGTTTCACACTAGCGTGCCCGAGCGCTCGTTGTTATTTGTCGAATAACTCTAAACGCAATTATCGGATAAACTTCAAATTTTCAGAGAATATTTTTAAGATATTTAATTTTTTGAAAATCCTGACTTTCCCTAACCCCTTAAGGCGACAACATTAACGTATACAAATGAATAAATACTTTTTTTAAAAAATTCCTGTTATTTTTTAACAAACCTGTATCAAACCAACCCAAAAAATATACCAAAAATCTAGTTGGTAAGCAAAAAAAAACTATTATTGGTATGAGTCTGATTTTTACAGATTAGTTGAATTTTAGTTTGTAAATCAGATATATTTTTTTAATTCATTGCTAGTTATGTGCCACCAGTTCACAAAAACTGTTTAATAAAGCGCGATGAGGCAGAGTGTAATGTGCTTAATAAAAACCTTACAGTAGTTTATTCACTAATTGGCGGTAATTTCATGGAATGAATATTAATTAGGCATTTAAGCGTTTAATTTTAATGAAAATAGCTTAATTTTTTTATTACAAATTAATTAATTTGTAATATGATTGCCAGATTTGATGATTTCGTAAATATTTCCATATTTTTTTTAACGAAGTGATTTAGGTGATTTTTATACTCTCGCAACAAATGTTGCTAAAGAGAGTATTATAGTTTTGTTCACATAACGGTTGTTTGTAACACCCAAAACTAAACGAGTTAGATATAGGGTCATATATACCAAAGTGATCAGGGTGAAGAGTGGAGTTCAAATCCGAATGTCTGTCTGTCCGTCCGTTCGTCCGTCCGACCGTCTGTGCAAGCTGTAACTTGAGTAAAAATTAAGATATCTTGATGAAACTTGGCACACTTACTTCTTGGCACCATAGGAAGGTTGCTTTCGAAAATGAGCAAAATCGGACCACTGCCACGCCCACAAAATGGCGAAAACCGAAAACACATAAAGTGCCATAATTAAGCCATAAATAAAGCTATGGAAATAAAATTTGGTGTGAAGGATCGCACTATGGAGGGGCATATTTGGATGTAATTTTTTTGGGGAAGTGGGCGTGGCCCCGCCCCCTATTAAGTTTTTTATACATATCTCGCAAACCAATAGAGCTATATAAACCAAACTTTCTGCAGTCGTTTTTTTAGCCACTTCCAAATACAGTCCAAAAATGAAAGAAATCGGATCATAACCACGCCCACCTCCCATACAAAAGTTAGGTTGAAAATGGGTTAGTGGGTTAACTCATTAACGAAAAACGTCAGAAACACTAAATTTCACATAAGAAATGGCAGATGGAAGCTGCACTCAGATTTTTTTACAAAATGGAAAATGGACGTGGCGTCGCCCACTTATGGGTCAAAAACCATATCTCAGGAACTACTCGACCGATTTCAATGAAACTTGGTTTGTAATAGTTTCCTAACCTCCCAATGATATGTTGTGAAAATAGGCCAAATCGCTTCACAACCACGCCTACTTCCTATATACCAGAACTTTGAAAACGATCTGAATCGTTTACTTTGCAATATATAAATTAAGTACAAGTGAAGATATCGGTGCAGAACTTTGCACAAATACTATGTTAATAGTGTGGCAGATCCATTCTAAAAATCGCCGAAATCGGACCATAGGTTTTTAAGGCCCCATATATCGAACACGAGGACCTCGGTGCGTCTAACCTAATATTATGGTTTCCAACTTTCAATGGACTTTATACAATATATATGACGAATATGTGGGTCAAATTGTGTATTATATAATATAAATAAAGTTAAATAAATAAATTGCGAGAGTATAAAATGTTCGGTTACACCCGAACTTAGCCCTTCCTTACTTGTTTTTAAAACATTTAATGAATTAAAACTGCGGATATTTTCTTTTATATATTTAGAGCGTATAACAAAAATTCGAAAAAAAGATATAATAAATATATATATAATAAATAAAATATAAAATAAACAAAACAAACAGCTATTAAATTGAATATTAATTTATTAGAAAATTTAATTCTATTTGTGGCATTTAATCAAAATTTATTCAGATAAACTAAAGTGCAAAAATATGATAAAACAAATAATAATAAATTGAGAAATATTATTTATTGAAAGCAATTCAATGGATGCAAGTGACGGCATACAAGTTATATTGCCATTTATCTTTGCATCAATTGTATATACTGAGTTATCTCCGCAATAATGCCATGACGCCCTTTCACCGCCGTTGCGCTTTGTCGGCGAACGTGCTTTTGCCGTGACAACCGAGATATGGTTGCATGTTTACCAAAGCGCCATGGCAAATCCTTTACTCTGCACTTTTGGTACCAACACTCAGACAGCTGCTGGGGAGTCTCCACAAATCACGCTTCGATATCTTACTTTTGTTATCTCTTATGATTGGCGCACTTTGTATTTACGTTCAAAAATAAAATCTAATCTGAGTGCAACTTAACTTATTCGAGGAAAAGTGTAGAGAGCAGTGAGTGTAAAGTGTTGACACGTGTTATTGCAAAATGGAGATTAATGTGACTTATTGCAAATTAAATATGAAAGAAAAATTGAAAAACAGAATTGTTAAAAATATAAAAATTTCAAAATAAAAAATAACAAATAATATAAAAGAAATCCGCTAAAAGTCATGGCGGCAAACTTCCGTGGCCCTTCCACAAACACAACCACACTGTGTCTTTGTGTAAACTGTGCTTAGAGCGCTTTCACTGGCCTCTGTAAAGACTTATATATGATAGTTGAGCAAAACTCGAAGTGAAAGTGTAAACAACATTGAAAGTTTACTTTGTAACTTTTGTAAAAACGGCTTGAAAAGTAAACTGTGAAACAGTTTACCGTATTTTTGTGCATACGAGTGTACTACTCTGTGCATTACATATGACCTTAAGCCTTAAGGTGTCACCATTGCGCACATATGGAAACTTTGCAATTATTTGGCCGACCAACTTTGCCAGCCTCTGGGGATGCTTTGACTTTTAGTGTGACTAACATTTTGGTCTGCTTTCCATGATGTCACACTTAAGATATAACATATATATTTTTCACCATATATGTGATCAGTTCACAAAAAAGGCACCAAAGTAAATGAAACGTTTAGATTGATAATAACAGACTAATGTAATCCTATTTGCAATATATATAAAATATAAAGTCACACAATTTTAGTAGATAAACCGAAGAATCTGGATATACACGTCTGTATTTTTAAATATTTCCCATTTGTAATGAAAATGTCAAGATAATGTCATGAAAATTATAGAAAAAAAATCTCGTATAGCATATCACGTGTCTCTAATTGAAACGAAGCGCGCTCTTATTGTCGATTAATGAGGAATTAATTTACTTAATATTCATATACAAATTCTTTTTGGAAAGTTTCCTCGGAATGGTAGCTAAAAATGAAATGAATTTTTTTAAATCATCATCATATTTTAACGCTACAGCTCCTTGTGAGCTTTGGTCCGCTGCACATATGATGTCTTGGTTGGTTTACGGGTTTTTCCAATTTTTATGCCAATCCTTTTCATGTCTTCTTCGAGTTCAATCAATCCATTTCGATCGCGTTCTTCTCCTGGTTTTAGCGATGAACGCTCTGGCCTCTACAATTTTCTTCTGCGCTCTCTTGCTGTCCATTCTTGTTTCATGGCCGAGCCCCCGCAGCGACTTGGTTTGAAGAATCATATATATTAAAATTTTTACCATTCAAATATTCACAGTTCGAGTTGGTCTAGCACATTGTTCTACCTTATACACCATTCGTCATAAACTTTGGCTGCTCCGAGATTGATTCCAAGAAATCTGCCTTGACCTTTTGGTATTTCAGACTATTTCCATACGATATATATTGTATCTGTTCTAGTTGTCAATCTTAAATGAAGCTCTCCTGTACGTTACTCTCCTAGGATTACCTATTTCGATAAAAATTGTTTCTCTTAAGGGCGCAAGATATTTAAATATTTGCTGAAGCGCCAGCTATTTGTCCTAAGGGTCTTGATTTTATATGAAAAACCGGGGCATTATTAATCTAAAGTTGTCGCAGGTTGGCTAAAGGAATTTATGAGCGTTAGAAATACTCTCGAGGGTTTGCTTTTGCCCTTTGAGGCACAAACACTGTAATGATAAATAATTTTATATCTTCTTTAAATTTGTATAGTTAGAAATTGGAACTGGCCACGCAAACAAAATTATTACCACTCGGATATTTCCTTATTCCATATTCATCGCATTTTTTCTACTGTTTAAAGGGAAAAATATAAATGCCAGTTCTAGGAACTAGATGGCGCTATTGATTGCAGAGAAGTAATAAGTTATCAGGAATTGTGGTATGTGAAAAATAATTTTGCGTATTTCGTTGTAAATGTTAGTTTTTATTTGCCTTGCAATCAACTGTCGATAGGTAATAATGTGGACGAGTTTTTCTGTGGTCGATGTGTGTTGGTAAATATTTACGGTCAAATTGAATACAACCGCATGCGCATGCAATAATTCATAACACATATTGCTTAACAGTAAATATGCGATAATTAAGCAAATATTATAAAAATCAGTGAGCAAAAATATTGGACATGAACATATAACTACATACGTATAATATTTAATATTTATATATTTCTTACGTTTATGGTGCTCAAATATATTCGTTTCTTAGAAAATTGCACACCGGTGCAATAACGACTTGAGATCTAGTTTCGATAACTTCATTTCATGCCAGAGTAAAGTGTGCTAATGGAGTGTCTCTACGCAAGTTTTGCTTTCCGAAATTGTGGAAATGTAAGCCGTGAACGTGATAAATGTCCTCAGCAACACACGTAACCACGATGACATATGAACGTTCGCGTTTTATTGCATTTACTACTCAAAATGAGTTGGCTTCATCATTACGACTTCCTAGTAGTCGTAAAATACTACAATATACTATATATTGCTCTTCATACTACATTCATGTGTCACCGCAATATGCGCAGGGTTGCTTAGCTATTTGGAATATGTTCATTACACTAATTGGTTTAGTTGTAATGAGCATTGCATGTGGTCACATTATCAGTTCCGAAATGCAAATGGTGTAGAGGCCGCAAGGAATGTTGTTACTAAATGACCCTTATCGCACTAGAGTTGTATGAAGGGGCGTAGTCAAGGGAGTTGTAAAGGTTCTCCGACATAGTTAAGTGTGAATACAAAAATTATGTAACGGCAAAAATGTAACTGTAAAGGTATGAGGAAAAAATTCAAAGATTAATCATCGATATCAGCCCAACCTGTAAATTTATGGCCATGTTGCTTCTTGGAACTCAAAGGGATTTTTTGTGCCCCAAATGGGGAATTTGGTGACAAATTGTTTGGAATGGGTTCGAGAATTTCCAATGCAAAGTGTCACTATTTAGGCGCCTCAAGACCTTTTGGTTACAAATTAAAATTTAGTTTTAAATTTTTTGTTGTTTTTGCTTTTATTATAAGAAAAAATATAAAGAGTTCAAAAAAGTTCCATAACAAAAGTTCATTTTCAAGTTTTAATTCAAATATCTTGTATATCCACACATTTCGAGTTTCCAATTATATATATGCAAATATTCACTTGTACTACATTCTACTAAAACTTGGAAGTAAAATCTTCACAACCCTTAGCAAATTTCGTTTCTCGTTGTACGCTTGTTGGAATTTAAAACTCCAGAAGTGCAAATTTCTACAGTTTCAGCTTCAAACTGCATGCAACAGGAAAATTTTAAAATTGAACTTTACACCGTAGTGTTACGCGCCACGCCATGTCAAGACTTTGTTATGTTGTGGGGAGAATTTTAATATGAAATTCGGTAATATTTCTCTCCTGTGCGTTACTCTGCACGCCGGCACGAACTGCATGTAAAACATAGCTTCACATTTGTGTACGCATTCCTGTGCATGTCACTTTCTTAATAAGGAGGGAGCGGTTCGAAGTTCATGCTGTACGAAAATGAAAATGAAGGGGAGAAGGTAGGTAATGAAGTTCGTAATTAAGTTGAACGCTTTTCTAATTATAAATATTAAGGAAGTGAATCTATAAATCAAACAAAGAAAGGGGAATGCCGACAAAAACTTTAAATATTAATATTAATATTAATATTAATATAATTTATGTTAAATGTGACTTCAAGAATTGCTACTCGTTACTAGGTGAATTGATGGAACCACCGGCCAGTTAAATTAAGTAGACGAATATGAAAATAATATAGATTTGAATACATTTTTATGCTATTAAACTTGCTATGATTAATTTTTACTAATTTTATTTCGAATTGATCAAATAATTCCTAAGGAAAATGCCACTTGTGTCGGACAGACGGAACTTAAAGTACGGCTACTGTGTTACAAAACTTTGTGAGATTATATTGTATTAAATTTCGCCCGAATCGTGCGAAAGACTATATCATAAAATATTAAAGTATATATAAATTTCGCGTAGGTCTTATAAGTATCGAAGACGATGAACATGGTCAAGATTTTTGAAGACGGTAAAATAAAGACTGGAGTTGTTCCAGATAGCTGACACTCTAAATATATCATACGAACTTGTTGGATACATCGTCCATGAATAGCGTATGCCGTTGTTCTGTGAAATGTTCGGCCCGACAACGAATGACTGCATTATTTTCCTTCAAAGTCTAATCGAAAGTTACTCGGGTAGGCAACATGCAGCTAATCGTTAATGTTAAAGCTTCTATACCGCAAGATCGGACGATATAATTTCACGTTCACTGTATTCTTCGGCTAAGAACAACACCAACTATGGCTCTGAATGCTATCTTACAGGTCGCACCTGTTGATATCGCCGGTAGATGCACTGCGGCAAAGGTCGCTGTCAGACTCAGAGACGCTGGATACATGATCGGTCCCAAGCAGGGGCATTCTGAAATTCTCCGTCGGTTCGATTGCATCCCTGACTACTTGGACCACTGCACATGTACCTACGAGGGACATGAGGGATGCAGTCAACTTTTTCACGGATGGATCGAAGTTAAGGGGAAAGGTGGGTGGGGGAGTTTTCTGCAGAAAGCTCTCTATCAATACCAGCTTTAGGCTACCTGACCACTGTAGTGTCTTCCAAGCTGAGATCGCTGCGATTAAAGTGGCAGTGGACGCACTGCTCCGTATGGTGACCTCTTTTAGAGAGGTATGTATTCACTCCGACAGCAGGGCGGCAATACTGGCATTGGATTCGATGACAGTACGCTCTGTGCTTGTTAAGGAGTGTCTTCCCTGTCCCTATCAATAGCTTCTAGCTATTTTGTGATCAGACTAGTGTGGGTACTCGGTCATCGCGGGATCGTTGGTAACTGTATAGCGGACAAGCTTGCAAGGGAGGGTACTCTAGCTACATTGACGTCGGAATGGGAGCGCATTGGTAGTCCATGGTCCACCTGCGCAAGAGCGCTGGACATGTGGACTACGCATGAGCTCGTCAAACGCTGGTCAACTACCAGTACTTGTGCAGTGGCGAGGGCCTTTTGGCCCTCTGTGGAGCGTAAGCGGTCCTTTCAACTGCTTTCTCGGAAGGCCCTTTTTCGGCGGTCCTAGCGAATTGGCTAGAATCGATATTAGCCGTCTTAAGAAATTTGTAACGGATTCCAAGCGTTTTGCTGAATCCTAAAGGTCTTTGATCCACAGGGAGTTTTATTGGTACCACAATGGACAGCGCCAGGCTGTCTAAGTGAGATCTTCTGTTTTTTTTACAGAGATCTGCCTACAAACCTAACCCTAATCTATTCTTCGGCTTTGATCCCGAGTGACTTTCGACTGTTCCCCGAACTCTATATAATTTTCCAGAAAAATCTTTAAATTTCACAAAATCTTCAGCCAACCTAAAATACATCGAAATTTTGCGTTTGAACTACAAAATGCACTTTAAAGCGAGAGCACTCACAATAGAAACCCTGGAGAGTGGTCATGCCGAGGGGTACACATTTTTATTATGTTGTTTATGATATTTTATGCACATACACATACACACACTCTCCTACACGTATAGTGTCTTCAAAATGAGGTCAAAAGCGAAGAAATGCTCATTAGCATATTTGCATATAAATTGACATATTAAACATGCTTAGGAACACACACAAGGGTACACATTTTCCTAATGCCAACCAAAGGAGCACATTTGAAAATACCTTAACAAGCGTGCGTAAATATGCCCGGTACATTGATACATATGCGCCATAATTGAATATGATGATCGAGCAGTACGTTCGTTCACTTGCTCTCAAAACGGTTAAAGTACTCGCAAATGTACTGTTAAGTGTTTTATTTGGGCAATTTCGCCATTTTTCACGCTACCACTTATGCGAGGCACTTACAGGAGTACTTATTGTCAACTAACAAATAGCGATTCCCCTTAATGGCAACCGACGGTCCCTGGTTTGCGCACATTTCTGCCAACAAAAAACTTAAACATAAATCATACAATTTGTTTGTGGAGTGCTACGTAGTTCCCTACATACTTTGTTGTTGTTGTGCATAGCATCAGAAAAATAAAATTTTAATATTACATGCTTTAAAAGTTGCCGGAAACTTTCGTTGTCTGTCTCAAGCGCAGTAATTTAAATAACTACCCGTGAGGCAACTGCTGTGGTCTGTCGCTTTTTTGTTTTTAGCAAAAATGTTCTCATATCATAATCTCTTTTTGTGCCAATCTTAGTCAGCAAACTGATAGAAGGCATACAAAATATGTGCACCTATATACCACTTGCAAGTGAAAGTTGTCCTGCTCTTATGTCAGCAGTTATTGTTATTGATATTTTACTTAATTTAATTTACAAAATGTAGCCTGAATGGTGTTATTTTTTTCAATTTTAATAATGATGAATGTTTTACTTTCCAAATATTTTTTTGTAAAATTGTGCTTTTGACACTTGTGGTAATACCGTTATGGGTCTATTTATATATGTTAAATGCTTAGAATTTGTGAAAATCACAAATTTTATTAGGCAGTTAATACACATTCCGACAAGTTCGCTTATTTCGAGTAATGTATGGCTATCAGCCACCTCGTTTTCCTTCTTGCACTTTCATGCAGCTTTGGCTGTTAGCATCTAGCAGGATTCCTAGCCTTATTGCAGTGTTCGGTGAATACTCCAACTATTGCGGCAAGGCATCTTTTTAAGTACAAGTTCAGCCGATCTCTTGCATTCCATTCGTGGACAAAAGAATCTCGCAACCGGTTCTGGTTGTTAATCAGCGTTTACCGAGCTCGAGAGAGATCTAATGATCCAGCGTTAGAGCCCAAGAGAACAACGGAACCCCGGCTCATGTACAGTATTATGAAATAGAACGACGGGTGCTCTTTCTTGTGAGCGCAGCCGTTGTGCAGTTGGGAGCGAGTTACTTTGTTTAATTAGATTATTTTATATATTATTTAAAAACTCACTTAATCGTTTATTTGGTTTATGAGAATAGAACCGAATAGAATATTCAATAGACCAATGTAAAATATTTTTGATACTTATCGCTTAAAGTGAAAGGTCAAATAAGTTGAGAGGATTTACAACTACATATATTGAAGGTTGAGTAACGTGGTTACGTTCCGATTTTGGAAATTTTCAGAGCAGACTAAGATGGTGTCACCTCACGGACGGACAGACATTCGGATTTCAAATCTACTCGTCACTCTGATTACTTTGGTATATATATTCCTTGTTTAGTTTTAGGTGTAACAAACAACCGTTATGTGTATACTATAAAATTTTGAACAAGTGATATACTTTTAGAAGAACTACTATTCCTTACTTACTACTAGTAAAAGTCGTGTAAATCAACAAACCGGTTTCTTTGCATTCACCATTGAAAATCTGTAGTATTTGTATGCATACAACTATATGAGTATACGAAAATATTATCTTCAAAGTCTTCTAAGAATTTTGCAGTCGCTAACAAATAAAGCTATTAATTCAAAATTATTTCCCAGTAGCCTGCTATTAAAACTAAACTATTTATTTAAAATTCCTGTTAAACTGCTTTGTAGCCTTAACTAGATGGCACATTTCGGTTGAAGTATTTGCATCTGGCTCTGTGTAAACTTTTACTGTACATATACGAATCCTGTTTACTGTTTCTAAATAATGAAATTTGTATGTGCAAAGTATTCAAAGGGATCGGTTGACAAAGTGGAATATTAAAAGCTTAAAAGTGGAATACTAGTAGTCATTGTTACTGTATAGAAACCACTAAAGGGTATAAAAAATTGGTTTGGGAAATTTTTTTTGGAAAATATTTTATGATTGAATGCCGCTGTCGTCATTGTACCAACTCTTCAATTCAATTATATATTAATTCCAATTATTATATTCTCGCAACAAAAGTTGCTAAGAGAGTAATATAGTTTTGTCCACATAACGGTTGTTTGTAAGTCCCAAAACTAAACGAGTTAGATATAGGGTTATATATGTATACCAAAGTGATCAGGGTGAAGAGTAAAGTTCAAATCCGGATGTCTGTCTGTCCGTCCGTGCAAGCTGTAACTTGAGTAAAAATTGAGATATCTTAATGAAACTTGGAACACGTGTTCCTTGGCACCATAAGAAGGTTAAGTTCGCAGATGGGCGGAATCGGACCACTGCCACGCCTACAAATTGGCGATAACCAAAAACACAGAGCTTTAACTAAGCCATAAATAAAGTTATGAAATTAAAATTTGGAACATAGGCTCAAATTAGGGAGGGGCACATTTGAATGTAATTTTTTTGGAAAAGTGGGCGTGACCCCGCCCCCAAATAGGTTTTTAGTACATATCTTGCAAACCAATAAAGCTATATAAACCAAACTTTCTGTAGTCATTTCTTTTAGCCGTTTCCTTATACAGTCCAAAAATGAAAGAAATCGTATAGTAACCACGCCCACCTCCCATACAAAGGTTAGGTTGAAAATTACTAAAAGTGCGTTAACTCACTAATGAGAAACGTCAGAAACACCAAATTTTACATAAGAAATGGCAGAAGGAAGCTGCACTGAGATTTTTTTACAAAATAGAAAATGGGCGTGGCGCCGCCCACTTATGGGTCAAAAACCATATCTCAAGAACTACTCGACAGATTTCAATGAAATTCGGTATATAATATTTTCTTGACACCCTGATGACACTCGCCCATAAATCGGTTCTTCACAACTACGCCTACTTCCCACATAACTCAATTTTGAATCCTTCTGATTCGTTCACTTTATAATGTATACATAAGCAACCGATAAAGATAGTGAAATAAAACTTTACACAAATACTGTATTTGAGCTGTGACATCCCTTGTGGAAAAATTGTCAAAATCGAACCATGACTTTTCAAGGCTCCTGATATCAAACATGAAGAACTCAGTGCCTAAGGGTAATTTTTCACCAAAAATATAGGTAAATCTCTAAATATATTGCGAGAGTATAAAATGTCCGGTTGCACCCGAACTTAGCCTTTCCGTACTTGTTTTATTATGTGTTTGATCTCATATGTACTTTGTTTAATATCCTAATTTCTTGAAATATCATATAGGTCAACATCTGTCCAGTCCGCTGGTATAGTATATATATATATATAGTATAGTATATATATATATGATCTTCGAGCCTTTGTTCGACTTCATTTTCTATATATCGCACTGTATGTAAGGTAACTTAAACAAATTAACTGTACGTATTGCCTTTCTTTAAACCACGCACCAAATTACAAATAAATCTCATAGCGACTTGAATTCTTCGCTTGAGTTCTTCCCTTGAATTCAAGTGCAGACAATTCTGTCTAAATACTTTTGTAACAAAGCAACAATTTCCTTTCATAATTTCACTAAACCAAAAAAAGGTATCCCTTCAGAAATCTGTGTGGGTAATGAAAATGCAGCAACCTTTGACTTGGAACCTTACAGCTGACTGCTGTTGGTGGTGAACGTGTGTTCAGCTTGAACGACTACCGACTGCTAAATATAAACAACAAACAACTGACTGACTGACTCAAAGGTAATAAAGTGCGGAAGCAGCGAAAAGATTTTCTAGTATTCGTGTAGTAGTAGGAAGAAACGTCAAAACCACAAGCACACACAGCACAACAACATCAATCAATCCAAAGAGATTGAGTTAACTTTGCAGCTTTGCACATTCGTGACGCACAGTATTTATAGCTTTGGTTGTATACTCGTATATTTGTACACAAATTGACGCATATGTATGTATATAGCAACCGCTTACTCATCTGCAATAAGCACGATAAAGACTTTGTTGTAAACAAGACTTTCGCATTTTATGTTTTTTTCAGTTTTATTATTTTGCGATTACAACATCTTTTACGAGTATTTGATTTGTGTTGTAACACTGGACAAAGGTAAAACCACATGAGTATTTCGACAACACACAGATCCACTGAAAGGAATGTTTACAACAAATACTAAATATTTCGATTCTGCGAAGCAGAAGTATATAGAATTGTGTAACAGACAGTTATAATATCTACACACCAATACACTTACATATACATATGTACAACTGATTTTTTATTTATCCCCGCTTATTTGCTCAGCTACCACAAGAAGTACAAAATAGATAAGAATAAAATACAAATACTTGCTCGTAAAAAACATTCGGCCTTTAAAAAAACCTCACTTTAACAAATTCACTGCCCACACACGAACCAGCAGTGAATACCAACAAAAAAAAAAACAAAAACAAAAACAAAAATAATTCAAAAACAAGTAAGGAAGGTCTAAGTTCGGGTGTAACCGAACATTTTATACTCTCGCAATTTATTTATTTAACTTTATTTATATTATATAATACACAATTTTACCCACATATTCGTCATATATATTGTATAAAGTCCATTGAAAGTGGGAA
Organism: Zeugodacus cucurbitae; assembly: GCF_028554725.1. Lineage (NCBI taxonomy): Eukaryota > Metazoa > Arthropoda > Insecta > Diptera > Tephritidae > Zeugodacus > Zeugodacus cucurbitae. The sequence continues at coordinate 65,052,422 of NC_071670.1, forward strand.
ACCATAGTATTAGGTTAGAAGCACCGAGGTCCTCGTGTTCGATATATGGGGCCTTAAAAACCTATTGTCCGATTTCGGCGATTTTTAGAATGGGGCTGCCACACTATTAATATAGTATTTGTGCAAAGTTCTGCACCGATATCTTCACTAGTACTTACTTTATATATTGTAAAGTAAACGATTCAGATTGTCTTCAAAGTTCTGGTATATAGGAAGTAGGCGTGATTGTGAAACGATTTGGCCTATTTTCACAACATATCATTGGGATGTAAGGAAACTATTACAAACCAAGTTTCATTGAAATCGGTCGAGTAGTTCTTGAGATATGGTTTTTGACCCATAAGTGGGCGACGCCACGCCCATTTTCAATTTTGTAAAAAAATCTGAGTGCAGCTTTCATCTGCCATTTCTTATGTGAAATTTAGTGTTTCTGACGTTTTCCGTTAATGAGTTAACCCACTTTTAGTAATTTTCAACCTAACTTTTGTATGGGAGGTGGGCGTGGTTATTATCCGATTTCTTTCATTTTTGGACTGTATTAGGAAGTGGCTAAAAAAAACGACTGCAGAAAGTTTGGTTTATATAGCTCTATTGGTTTGCGAGATATGTACAAAAAACCTAGTAGGGGGCGGGCCACGCCCACTTCCTAAAAAAAATTACATCCAAATATGCCCCTTCATAGTACGATCCTTCATACCAAATTTTATTTCCATAGCTTTGTTTATGGCTTAGTTATGGCACTTTATGTGTTTTCGGTTTTCGCCATTTTGTGGGCGTGGCAGTGGTCCGATTCAGACGGACCGACGGGCGGACGGACAGACAGACATTCGGATTTTAATTCCACTATTCACCCTGATCACTTTGGTATATATAACCCTATATCTAACTCGTTTAGTTTTGGGTGTTACAAACAACCGTTTTGTGAACAAAACTATAATACTCTCTTTAGCAACATTTGTTGCGAGAGTATAAAAATAAATAAGTCAAAAATAACAAACAACAACAACTAGCATTTAGAGTGCCCGTTAACTGGCTGTGTGTGTTGGTGCTTGCAAAGCCGTCGCTTTGTTGCGAAAATACTGAATAAAAGTGGTTTCCAAATGGAACATAAAACATAAGTGAGATCGCTTGTATTCAATGTTTAGTGGGTCAAATGCGGTTTAAGGCATTCGAACAACAAATCCTCTTGTTTTGTTGTTTCTATTATTGTTATTTAAGGTCTTATTTTTATTTCCCTCGAGAGTTGCTTGCCAACTAAATAATGATGTGAGCATGCAGATAATCACTTCAACTAAATCGATATAGATTTACATATATTCTCTGTGTATGTTTATTGTGTTAAAGTGTTTATTTGTTAATTTTTTGTACCCGGTTGTAAATTCATTAAACGGAAGTATCGGTTTCAGAGCTAGGAGCTTCATAGGAATTGAGAAATTTCTGAGCAAAAGTCTGTAACTCTGAGGCAAAGACGGCGAAGCATCTGATCTTGTAGGATCAGTATGGCTACAACGAACCACTCTCTTTGCTTATTCTCGACTACAAATGTGAGTTGGCACTAAGTAAGGTGCCGCATAATAGACTATAGGTATCAGTTAAATTCTAAATTTTATGCAAACTGCTCGAAGTTAACTATTCCCTACTTTTTTATTGTTGGCTCGGTAACAAGCCATTATCAGTCTCATTTATGTTTATTTAGTGAAGTGTTGTAAGCAAAAAAAAAAGTATATATATTCAAATGAATTGTTGTATAACAATTTGTGGCTTTCATTGCGGTTTTATATGTTTACTCGACTTCAATGCATGATTGACGTTTTCTGTATTCAAGAATAAAATATTTGATTTTAAAGGAAAGCTGGCAGCGACGTTTTGGTTCCATAAAATAGTTATTTGTAAATCATTTATATAACGGCGGACCTTTTTTGAAAAATTCAGCGAAATCGATTGAATCTTGTCAGTCGGAGGTTTTCGAGGTAACTTTTTTATGTTTGTTACTAACTGACTTTATGCGACAAATAGATTTTGTTTAAGATTGAACTCTCCTCGGACAGTCACTTACTATCTAAAATGCCGACAACACATTATCTTTAACATGTTGTGAATAATTTCGCTTGAGCGGCACTTCAAACTGTCTACAAGTCTTACGTTAGTTTAATCAGATCTCGGATTATCAAAATTATCATTGCGAAAGTCAATAAAATATCTGTCAGCTGTATAATTTGATTGCTGCGCTGCTTCCAAGCCTTTGTCCAGACCCTTACCCACACCCCAGCCGATAATAGCGCCGCCAACAGCACTTCCTACAGCAGTGAGAACATCAGGTTGTGGCACGGGATTAGCTGCAATAAGCGAGAAACAAGGAGTTGGAGAGAATAATTATAAACTTTTCAAGTAATTCAGTTACCCTGCGTTAGCAATCCTTGAAACAGGAATACGAATGCAAAAAAGTAAAATATTTTGAACTGCATTTTCACTGGACTGGATTGTTGAAATCAATTCCGTACACTTGAACACGATGTATTCAACTTCTCGAATGACGGCGAAATGGCAATTCGTTCCGTATAAATACTCGCCTGATGTCGGTAACTATTGTAAAGTTTATAATTAACTTTTATTTATACTTTTTATACTTCTCTTGAAGTTAAATTATCATGGAAAAAGTATGACAAATTTCTGAGAACCATACGAATTCGCTAAGGCGTCTGCTACACGTTCATTATTTATCGTGATATTTCCTGTATCGCGATATTTATTGAACGTTTAGCATGCAATATTGATGGATCACGATCCATATCACAAAATATTTAAATATTTTGAAATCCAGATCGCGAATCGTGGATCGCGAGAAAAATATTGAATGTGTAGCATATTTTGTGATTTACAACATCGTATAAATATTGTATGTGATTGGCGTTCAACCGTTTAGCCGGTTATGGCCGAATCGATGAGAGCGCGCCACTCCTCTCTTTCCTTCGCAGTTCGGCGCCAGTTGGAGATTCCAAGTGTAACCAGGTCGCTCTCCACCCGGTCCCTCCAACGGAGTGGAGGCCTTCCCCTTCCTCGGCTTCCTCCGGCGGGTACTGCATCGAACACTTTCAGGGCTGGAGTGTTTTCGTCCATTCGGACAACATGACTTAGCCAGCGTAGCCGCTGTTTTTTTATTCGCTGGACTATGTCTATGTCGTCGAATAATACATACAGCACATCGTTCCATCGTCTGCGGTATTCGCCGTTGCCAATGTTCTGAGGACCATAAATCTTGCGCAACATTTTCCTCTCGAAAACTCCTAGTGGCGTCTCATCTGATGTTGACATCGTCCAAGCTTCTGCACCATAAAGCAGGACGGGAATGATAAGCGACTTGTAGAGTTTGATTTTGGTTCGTCGAGAGAGGACTTTACTTTTCAATTGCCTACTCAGTCCAAAGTAGCACCTGTTGGCAAGAGTGATTCTGCGCTGGATTTCGAGGCTGACATTGTTCGTGTTGTTGATACAGGTTCCCAGGTATACGAAATTATATACAACTTCAAAGTTATGACTGTCAACAGTGACGTGGGAGCCAAGACGCGAATGCGCTGACTGTTTGTTTGATGACAGGAGATATTTCGTCTTGTCCTCGTTCACCTCCAGACCCATTCGCTTCGCCTCCTTATCCATGCGGGAAAAAGCAGAACAAACGGCGCGGTTGTTGCTTCCGATGATATCAATAAATATTGACGTAATATATATTGAACGTCTAGCAGTCGCGAAGTAATCCATCAATATTCAATATAGATCGCGATCCAAATATCACGATATATATTGAAGGTTTGCGATAAAAAGTTATCATTCGGCACTGAGATTTATCAATAAGTGATTCCACACAATTAAAAAAAAAAGTGTATTCTTTAATTTTCATAGTTAGCCACCAAAATCGAAATATAGGGATTCGAAGTGAAGTGATCGGATAGCGGTAAATAAGTTTTACAATGAATTTTAATATTTTTTTCTCATATAGTTAAGTTATCATGTATGTACATATGTATTATGTTATAAAAAAGTATGGCGCATCTTCTCGAAAACCACACTAAGCCGCAAACCAAAAAAGAAATATACATACATACTTCTTTATTAGCTTCTTATTTCACAAAAGCTGAGTTCAATAGAATTGCAGCAAATCACTGCGACATGCAAGCTTTAGCTTGAGACACACATCTCTTCGGTACCGATTTAGTTGTGTTTGCTTGTGAACTTTAGTTTTGTTATGGTTACAGTTGTATGGTGATATTAACAATCCAAATTTTCGGGATACAAACTGATATACTGAAAGCCCCTACTAAACTCTCAATGCACCACGGCGAGTTTCGATAATTTCATCTTTGGTGGTATATAGTATTTAGCAAATAGTCAACTAGAATATAATTTAACACCTTATATACATGTCATCCGCAACAACGCGTGATCCGGTCACTAGTATATACATATATTTCAATAAAGTCCAGCTGGGAATTAGAGTTCGTGGAAATTCCGTAACAACAACGTTATTGGCGATTACAATCCTTTCTCTTTCTAATCTAAGATGACCAATACCAGCCGATAATAGCGCCGCCAATAACACTTCCTATAGCAGTGAGAACATCAGGTTGTGGCACGGGATTAGCTGCAATAAGCAAGAGAAGCCAGGAGTTTGTCGAAAATAATTATAAACTTTTCGAGTAATTTAGTTACCCTGCGTTAGCAATCCTTGAAACAGGAATACGAATGCAACAAAGTAAAATATTTTGAACTGCATTTTCACTGGGCTGGATTTCTGAAATGAATTCCGTACACTTAAATACGATGTGATGCAACTTCTCGAATGACTGCGAAATGACAATTCGCTCTGCTTAAATACTTGCCTGATGTCGGTAAATATTGTAAAGTTTACAATGAATTTTGATTATTTCTAATAAAGTTCATTTCTCATGAAAAAGTATAAAAATTTCCGAATTTCCAAGAACCATACGAATTCGTAAACAAAATTCAGACATATTTATAAAATACTTATGTGAAAGCATTATTCATACTGCCTTATCAGCAATTTATTTCAAAAAAAAAAGCAAAACCTTTATCATGAGACATGCCGGCTTTAGCTTGAGTTCCATTTAAATATCTCTAGACCACATCTGATTTTAACTCTACAAACAAAAAGAACCGAAATGTGTAGTAGGAGATTAATAGCAAAGCCATATACATATATACAAAGTCAAATAACAAGTAAGGAAAGGCTAAGTTCGGGTTTAACCGAACACTTGTTACTGTCGTTTACTTTTCAAGGGTATCGAAATATGACGGACATGAGGACAATGTACATATCAATAAATATGTAGTTGTACAACTACTCTATATGACAAAATCGGCTTTATTTATGGGTATTGGAGCAAACTAATTTTTCCGGGAGATTGAGTCAAAAGTAAACAAGTAAGGAAAGGCTAAGTTCGGGTGCAACCGAACATTTTATACTTTCAAAATTTATTGCCATAGTTTTATTAAGAATACAGGCAATTTGATCCATATATTCGACATAAAGTCGAATAGAATAACTTAAATCATTATATACAGTATATGCGGGAGGTAATTCCTGAACCGATTTCACTCATTTTTACCACCAACATACATTATATCCTAAGAGTATATGCTCACTTAATTTGGCTAAGATATCTCACATATTAACCGATTTATAAGGTATTAAGCCCATCGTATTTTTGAAAAAACTATAATTGGGTATATAAGTGCTATGGGAAGTTATGACCCGATTTTAACCATTTTTGGTACAGAGACACACTATTAGAAGAAAAGGATTCCCTCTGAATTAAATTAACATATCTGAGAGATTTAACGATATTTGCGGTGAAAAATTACCCTGAGGCACTGAGTTCTTCATGTTCGTTATCCAGGGCCTTGAAAAGTTATAGTCCGATTTCACAAATTATGCCACAGATCATATACGGTGTTTGTGCAAAGGTTTATTTATTCCGCTATTTTCATGGGTTCCTTATGTATATATTATAAAGTGAAGGAAGGGGCGGGGCCATGCCCACTGCCTCAAAAAAATTATATCCAAATATGCCTCTACCTAATGCAATGCTTGGTACCAAATATTACCTTTATAACTTTATTTATGGCTTTGTATAAAAATAATTATGACATTTTGTGGGCGTGGCAGTAGACCGATATCGCCCATTTTCAATAGCAACTCTTTAACGGTCCCAAGGAGCATGTGTACCAAGTATCGTCAAGATATCTTAATTTTTACTCAAGCTATCCGTTGCATGGACGGATGGACAAACGGACATCCGGATTTCAACTCGTCATCCTGATCACTTTGATATACATAACTCTATATCTAACTCGTTTAGTTTCATGACCTACAAACAACTATTATGCCAACAAAACTTTAACACTCTCATATCAACTTTTGTTGCGGGAGTATAAAAAAACTGTATTCTTCAATTTCCAAAGTTAGCCAGACAAATTGAAGAGCTTCCAAGTTTACGCAAGTATGGCGCATCTTCTCGAAAACTGTACTAAGCTGCAAATTAAAAAAGAAATATATGTACATACATACTTCCTTATCAGCTACTTATTTCACGAAAGCTGAGTTCAATAGAATCGCAGCAAATCACTGCGACTTACAAGCTATAAGGCCCTTGGAGAAAAACAAATAACCACGTCAAGCTTTGCATGTGTGTGACTGATGTTCATAAACACGTCAAGCATCATTTGTATTTGCTGTGAGCTCGTTCGGTTGTCATATAATGAACGGATGGTGATAAGCAGATTCACAAAATTAGAATGTTTTAGTGCGCTACTGTTAGATCAAGCGAATGAGCGATTAAAGCTATTCAGTCTGCTTGCGGAGGTTGATCGAGTAGATCTATGCCGCACGATTGCAGAATACGAATACGTATGTGCTAATGAATGTTAAAATTAATAACATTTTATTGATATTTAGTATGAATTATTGTAAATTTGGGTAATGTAAAAAATAGTCATTTTATGCTGTTTTATAATGAAATGATTATTTTCATTTCATTCGTAAATTATATAACTTCGTCCGCATACACCTGCTCAGTCAACTGCCGATTACAAACTAATTTTATCGTGGATTTTTTATCGTATTGTCCCATCGTAGGTGCAAAAATGATATAAGACAAGACAGTGTGACTTTACTATCGTCAGAATGTGAATATGCAGAATTGTCAAATGAAAAAAAAAAAAATTATATTTTAAATGATTCCACATAATAATGCATATTTATAGTTAAAATTGTCTGTTTTATAACTAAAAGTTAATGAATTAGTAAATTTTTTTAACTATTGCTTTTACGTTCCGACATTACATACTTCATCTTAAAAAACTAATATATTATTCACTTAGAATTTTAGTTAATAATAAAGCCCCGCTCACTTCGATAGTTTGTCTAGGTTTTATTGTGTTGTACTATCGTGCACTCCGGCAGTTTTTATTTCGTTTACTTGTTTTGGTCGCGTTTTTCTGACTATAGGAACGTCACGGCATATGAAATTAAAGCACAAAAAAGCTAATGGTAAACCTGTGGCGTAATCTTGTACTCTATCATTCTTGTCGTAGATGCTCGTTTTACGCTCTTCGCTTGTGTATATGTATATATATATATACTACAATTGTGAATTCCATCTGATTCATTCACTTTATAATATATACATGAAGCATACATTGAGATAGCGGCATAAAACTTTACATGAATACTGTATTTCTGGTGTGGCATCACTTATGGAAAAATTTTCAAAATTGGGCTATATCTTAACAAAGCCATTGTTATCGAACATGAAGAACTCAGTGTCTGATGGTAATTTTTCACAGAAAATCTCGGTAAATCTCTCAGATATTTTAATGTTTTTGAGGGAATCTTTTTCTTCTAATAGTATGTCTCTGTACCAAATAATGGGTTACAGTTATATTTTCTGATATTTAAATTTCCGTCTTATTTAATAGGCGTTTACTAGCAAAGCGTAGCGTATATAAAAAACCGATGATGAACGTAGTAAAAAGCATCACTTTTATCCTCTAGTGCACTTCTCTTATGAAAGAAGAGTTTCTTTGCTTTCCTTTTACTCTACTCTCCACATTAATATTCAAATTAAATAACAAAATGGTCACTCGTCCTATTACGTAGTAAATATTAAAAACGAAATTACTCCCACATCGTACAATGACAATGTCTTATGCAAAAGAAATCTACTCAAATGAGCTACCCTTGAGCTAAGAGCACTCGACTCGCCCGCGCAAAAGAGTTATAAATTAGCATATAAACATTAAATGGCTGCCGGTGCGGAGGCAAGAAATTGAGTTTTATTTATGCCTGACTGTGTTTTCATTTAATCTGAAAAGCTCATTTATGCTCTTTCTTTGTGAATAAAATTTTTTAAGATTGCCATATAAAATGAAAGGTTGGTTGGCTGGTCAAAAGACAATGAATCATGTTGACAAGTATATACTTTATAGCGTTATTTTTTTTCAACGCATATTTAATACTACTGCGTAGCATATAAAAGTTGTTTATTGAGGTATGTTAAGCCCATTAAATTTTTTATGCCGCCGAAGGTAAATAATTTCCTTTGGCGTCAATCAGGCTTGTCACTTATTGTCGGCTGATTTTTCTGCGTACAATGTGCTGTTCAGACACCTATTTAGTTTTATATATTAAATGAAATTTAAAACAAATTATGAAAATCGGAAGTAATATAGTTATTTTTATACCCTGAACAGGGTATATTAAGTTTGTCACGTAGTTTGTAACACCCAGAAGGAAGCGTCGGAGACCCTATAAAGTATATATATAAATGATCAGTATGTTGAACTGAGTCGATTTAGCCATGTCCGTCTGTCTGTCTGTCTGTATATATACGAACTAGTCCTTCAGTTTTTAAGATATCGTTTTGAAATTTTGCAGATGTTATTTTCTCTTCAAGAAGCTGCTCATTTGTCGGAACTGCCGATATCGGACCACTATATCATATAGCTGGCATACAAACTGAACGATCGGAATCAAGCGCTTGTATGGAAAACTTCCGCATTTTACTACATATCTCCACGAAATTTGATGTGAGTTATTGTTCATAGAAATAATTTAATCTCCGAAAAAATTGTTCAGATCGGTTCACTATACTTACTTACTTTTTATTACTTTTTCTTTTTTTTAGATTTGCTTAAACACATAGTTACTAAAAGAAATGCACCTGTGAAGGGTGAGAAGTTAATGTTTTTTCTTGTTTTTCCTGAAGATAGAGTGAAAAGTGTCCGTTTTAGCTGCTAAAATTAATTAAACAGTGTAGACTCCAAGACACGATGGATCCATTCGAGAGTTTCTGGCATCTTGAAATCATTTGATAATTAATTTACTAATTTAAAAAAAATGTCCACAGTCTAAGGAATAAGAAACTCCTACTGATCCGAATAATCCAAAATAAGGAGCTGTGATACATAGTATGTACCTTGCTAACACGTCGTCTTCAAGGCTTAGTAAAAAATTTTTCTTCTGAGACAAACTGAATATTCAAAAACCGAACAGCAAAGATGAGTAATCTTGAATTGTTTGACTTTTGAATGATTTATGGATTTTCTGTCGAATGTCTAATCCTTGAGTTTTTCAGTGACCCATTCAGCAATATATTGTCATACTAAATACCTTTAAGTAATTATTTTCTCGAACATCACCTTTACTGAGTGCCAGTATGTATTACTTAGAACTACCCAATAGTTGACTAATTTCGTTCTTAAATTTTCCCGCACAAATGGCATACAATATATTCTCGAAGGCCACGACAATAAATTCTAAAGGCCAACTATTAAAATAAACAATATATGATTTTTTGTAAATCTAGTCTAAAAAACCTCCAATTCAGTTAAAATTAAATATTTAAGGAAGGAAACGAACTATGCCGTACGATGAGAAAGATCAAATAAAGGCATAAAGTAACTTTAGAAAAAAAACTGTATCGTAATTGGTGGTATTAATCCATTGGAATGGACGATTCATAGTTCACTGAAAGCGCTCAGCGTTATGCTGTTAACTTTGATACATAGATAGATAGAGATATGCGCTCCGACCTTTAGCCTATTAGTCCTTAAAGCCTACAACGATTGCATTAGTCTTAGCACTCTGACAAAATCTTGTATAGTGCTGGCAGTAGGGGGTAGATGCGTTTCTCAATTGAATATGAAAGCCTCAAAATACCACTCTGGTTCCTCCTGCGAATTGTCACGCTCTCTAGTAGCAGATGTAGAGGAGTTTCCGTTTCCATGTCACAGAAGCGGCAGCGATCTGATGAGACTAAGCTCAAGACCTCTCCTCTATCCGGAACAGCTCCTTGATCGTATAAAGATTGTATATACGGGGGAGGTTAATAATAAGATTAGAGTTTTTCTGAGAAGCTAATAAACATATAGAAGAAATCTTTCAATGTCTAGAAAAAAAATTATAGCAAAGCACTGTAAAAAAAAATTAAATCTCCTTTATTTCACTTTACATTAGCAATTTTTATGTCCTATTTATGTTCTAAGCTATTCGAATTGTAAAAAAAATATAAGAAACAAAAAGTGTAAATTTGTTCAAGGAAATGAGTCCATAATAATTTTTATGCTCGCCACTAAAAAGAAAATAAAATTTTACCAACTGAAATGTAATAAAATGCATGAAAGCACAAAATAGCTGCCTTCACTAATTAAATTAATTAACAGTTGTCAAAAAAACTATAATAAAGCAAACTAAATGGTAGACAAGGAAACGTCAATCACTGCGCTTTATCTGTGCGACACGTGGCACTTGTTAGCAAAAATATAAAAGCAAAACAATTATTGAGGCCAGATATTAAATGCGAACTTTAATTAATTTAAGGCGGCAACGAACTCTTGACAAAATCACTTTCACTTTACAACCACTTTCTTTTTTCAACGCAGCGAGGTTAATGACATTGACTAATGACACATTTTGTTGTTATTTGTTGTACGCATGTGTGTAATGCATGTGTCGCGAAGTGGCATTAAGTAAACACGCATTTTTTACGAAAAAAAACAAATGTGTACATATAGTAAGGGCATATAAGGGGTAAATATATTGTTTATGTGTTTAAGCGCCTGTAAGTAGGCTAAGGTAATTTAGTATCTTAGAGTATTTTAATGTGTTTTGTGTATTAATACAATGTATGTATGTTATTTATACTTGACAGCAAACCAACTTTAATTGAAATAAATAATATTTCCAGCAATTTTTTTGTGGTTATTTCAGCTAAGCGCCAGCGACAAATCATTTCATAACAACTTTTCAGCTAGCACTCATAGCATTCATAGAGTCATCATGCATTTTATTCTTTCCCAAAAAAATGTCATTTACCATTTTCAAATGATTCAACGCTCGATGCCCCTTACCACTCATTAGTTAACGGCATTTGTCCAGCAGTGATGTGTGCCTATTGTGTTTGAGGTTTTTGCTCTCGCACAGCGTCGCTTCACTATTGTTAAAATGTGAAATACGTCAAGCTTAGTGCTTTATTACAGGCATAAATTACAAACAATAGAGGTGATACGTTTTTGTTTTTTGCCAACATAACGGTACTACATACATATATGTATCTGGGCAGTGTGTGAGCGCAAAACAATAGTCCACTCGCGCTCACTCTCACTTGCTGGTAAGGTCTATATCCTTGTAGTGTTATTTGATATTCATTTAGGTCAAGTTTATTTTTCATATCCGCACTGAATGGTTAAAGCAAAGAATAATGGCTTTTTGCAACTAAAACATATACGTAGAAATTGAAGTGGACTCAAATAAGAGAGTAAGTGGAAGGATATGTAGATAAACCAAAAATAAAAATCCCAACCCACCTTAGACTATATACAAGTTTGTTAAGTAGTAAACATGTACCAGGAATTAATCCACAACTCCTTCTCATACCGTATATTTCTTAAAAATGTATGAATATATCCAGTATCCCATGAAATTTTATGAGCACCGTAAAAAGAATAAATAAAAACATCCAAGTTTCATGTTATAAATCTTTATTTCCGCTAAAAAAAGTATCACACGATTAATTGCCTCTTTCATACCCTTGTCATGAAGAGGGAAATGACCTTTATTTTCTGCAGCGATTTTCTTTAAGTGTCCCAAATGACTTTCACGCGTTGATTTTTAGGAAAAGCGCAGCGCAGAGCCGGACGTCAAATTTGAAATCTTTGATGGTTGAGCGTTGACTTTTATTTGTATTTAGTTGAAATGTCGTTTTTTACGATGTTCTTTTTGCCATAGGAATAAATACAAGTAGATTATTGTGAGTACCGCAACGGCAAAGCTACTGGTTTAAATGCCGTAAATGTATTGAGTTAAACCATTGAAGGTGTTGTGAGCCTTTGGTATTTTTCTAAAGCCATCATGAATATGATTTCAATCACTCTGCACAATTTGAAGTTATGATCGCTAACAGAGTTAAACAATTCATATAAGGTAAGTTTTCTAGAAACTAAAGTTAGTCCCTATTGTATGAGGTGTGTTAAAAAAATAACGGAAATTTTGGTTCAAAAGGTCAATTTTCAAATTCTTTTTCCATATTTTATTATGTTGATGGTACCACAAAATGAACAGCTGTATTCACTTCTTCGGTGATTTCTGTGGGGAAAAAATACAGTAACGATGCCTAAGCCTCCATATTCGTCAGACATGACTCCGTGTGACTTTTTTCTATTTCGAATAATAAAGACAGCCTTAAAGGGCCGTGGTTTTACAAGCATACGAGAAATCGCTGAAAGAGCCAAAGGCTTTCTCAAAAACAAAATCGAATTGGAGAAGTGGATTAGAAGAAACGCTGACCTAAGTGCATAACATCGTCGTGGGACTATTTGGGTCGACAACATTATTGTAGACGAATGAAATTTTTTTTTTTTTCAAACAAAGAAAATTTTTTGAACATACCTCGTACGTTGCCAATGAGTTTTGATCACTATAAAGTATACTCTCCAAAACATAATTATTTTTTTCATTTTGTGAGATTATGTACCAAACCAAATTTCAAATTTTGAAACAGTTTTTATATATTTATAGAACGTTAACCTGATCTAAAGTCGAAAGTAAATCGTTTTGTAATGTAATCTGTCTTTGAGGCAATCGTATGGTTATGATCTTAATACCGAAAAACTTCTAAGTTTTTCTTGCAAAACCAAAATTTATAAAAATCGCAAAATGTGGATATATGCAGATGAATCATATCATCCGTTTCAATTGATTTTCAGAGCATCTGTAAAAAATTGAATAGATTTGATGAGATACTCTAATTTTTCAATGACCTAAAACACCGTATTGATTGTCTTTTAATAAAACTCTTCTTCGAATCATTGTGCTTCTTTGCAAATTTTACCATTTTTTTAGCGAAAATATTTTTTTTCTGATATGCGGTGTTCTTTGCATGGAACTCTTCTTTGGTGGGTCTTTTCGGGTAAACTTTTTTCTGTGGTTTTTGGTGTGAATATTTTTTTTGGCGTTCTACAGAAACCGTCGGCTATCTTTGGTTTTAAAATTGTGATACGAAACAAAAGCACATCTTGTCTTTTCACTGAACTCCTCCTAAACGGGTGGACCGATTTGAATGCATTTTTTGGGTGTCTTCAAATGGATCTAGTGGATGTCTTCAAGTGAGTCGAGAATGTTTCTTAGTCACCATTCGGACCAACTTAAATAGCGAATTTGACGAATTTTAAATTTATAAATTATTTTGATGTTTCATAGTGGTCAAAAATAGATGACGCTTTCGTTACTTTATAGAAACCGCCTAATGGTATATACAATAGTTTTGGGAACATTTGTTTGGGAAATGTTTTATAATTGGATGTCGCTACTGTCAGTGTAACAAATTTTTAATCCAATTATATATTCAATCCAATTATTTTATCTTAATTGCTTGAAATATCATATTATTTTTCGATGTATATTAAAAATTATCGTATCATAGATGCTCTATAATTACTCAGAGTGTTCAATGGGGTTTTAAGCAGTCTAGAGCCTTCATAAAATATCTAACTTGGACAATTTATTCTGAGCTTTGATATTTTGTTACAAATGGCGGCCACTGGGTTAATCTTCAGAATCAACGAAGTATCATCGTGGGTCAAAACGCCTTAAAATTTTTACGTTCTCAGCTGACTGACCCGAACACTAGACTGTACATCGGGTCGGTCAGTGAAAACATTGGTTACACTGTTCTACCAATAGAATCATATTTAGGGACCTTAAATAGTACCTTTAATCAACTTTCGTAAAAAAAAACTAGACAAAGCTCAAGTGTTGTCACTCAAGTTTTCGTCAATCAGATAACGAAATCACGTGTCCAGGTTGTTTTTCTTGGTTTGGAATGCGAAACAAATTTGAAACCTGATGGAATATTGAATAAATTGTGTGCACCTGAAATACAAACCATTATCATAAGTCCTTTGTAAAGAAAATAAATATGTACATTTAATTAGATTGTATTTTATATTTCACATTTGATTCAGTTTTACAGCATAAAAATAAAAGAGTTTACTTAATCTAATATTTAAAAGCGAATTGGAATAAAATGAATGAAGTTTGTTAGATTTGCTAAACATATGTACATACATATATATATCTGTGTTATATTATATATTTTGAGCAACTTTGACAATTTGATGGATAAACAACTGTACACACACAAACACAGTAGATGCTATTTCAAAATGTACATACATATATATATATATATATCTGGATATTAATTTACACCGTTTACAAAACACTGGAATATTTTGCGATATTTGTAAATTAGCTTTGTATTCAATTTATTTAACATTTGATATTTAGTCATATATTCACACATTGTTTATTGTAATCTCATGCGATTTTGTATGAAAGCCAAAATGTGAAACCTATTTCGTTGAATCGCCAGATGCCACGCATTTAAAAATCACAACTTTTTTTAAATTTATTTTTGTGTTTTTATAATACACATATTTAGAACATATTTACAAGTGTTCGATTTAGTTTAAATTGAATTTTCTGTTTCAATTAATTCAGTTGTATCAGAAAGCCTTGTTTACACGTTCGATTGATTTTTGATTGAATTTTTTCAAGTTTTTGATTTTTATTAAATTTCATTACACATTTTAACTGATATTTACAACCGATATTTGAATAGAATAGTAACAATATTTATGCTAACAATTTGCTTGTAGCTTAAGACTATGTGCTGCTTAAATGCTACAAATACAAATATGATTATGGATAATAATATTAAAATCGCTTGCGATAAATCTCATAAACGCACACGCGCAGTCACACCCATACAACCTAACACTCACAATCACACACAACCACTTGCTTTAGCTGGCTGCCAGCCTACACCGAATCAGACATCTGTCGCTGCCATTTGGAATTGGGGCCGGGTCGGCGCCGCTTTTGCTTTTGCCCTCAGAGTCGCGGACTGTCCAGCACGGTGTTTGTGGTCATCATGGTGCCGCTGTTGGCCATTATAATCGAGTTTCCCGCCACCGAGTTGTTCGGTGAGTTTTTTCGTCGAAATAACACGCCGCTCAGCTGGATGCCCTTGAAGGTATCGAGGAAGGCGCGTCGAAAACCCGCATTCATGAAGCAATACGTAATTGGATTACAACAGCTGCTCGAGTAGGCGAGCAATTGCAGAAATGGTATCCATCTATAGCCGACATACTCGTAAATAACCGGACCGATGAACATAGCTACCGTATTGATAATGTATAACGGTGTCCAGCATATGAAGAACTCCAACACGAGTACGAAAAGCATTTTGATGACACGCTTCTTACTCTCCAGGCTCTTCGTTTTGTTAGATCTACACGCGTTTGTATGAAATAAACAAGAAGAGAGCAGAGAATGATGTAGCAGAAATCAACTAAAAGCGAAAGCGTTAATAAGATAAATGGCCGGGTGGTGGTGGTGTTGGTAGTGGGGCAATAAATCTCGCTTTGAATGCTATTGATGTGCTACATTAAATTTAAATCGAGTTTCCACCAAATGTGTTGTGGCACGTGTCATAAAGTGATTGCAGCAGCTCAGCTCGGCTTGTTGGCGGCAAAATGAGAACGAACACCGCTTAAAACAAACGATATGTATGTTGTTATTCCCGAAATTAGGCTGTCAGTTTTCGGGATTTATGAAAGAATTTGTTTGAATTCGTGTTTGGAACTCAATTTTTGTAGTCCCGAACGGAATAGAGTGTTGGTTTTATGTGATTTACGGTATGGAATGTGATTTATGAAAGCACATCTATAAAATAGCAAGATTTCGGGTTTGGGAAACATGGTACCGAAATTTCGGGATCGATATTCGAATTCTGGATTTGTGAAAGAATATATTTAAAACCACGAATTTAATTTTTGGAAAACATTTTTGTAATCCCGTTCGGGTTCGACCATAGATTTTTGACAGTTTTGAAAGAATATCTTCAAAATCACAAGATTTCGAGTTTGGAACACATTTTTGTAGTGCCGAAATTTTGGGATCGGCATTTGGCTTTCAGGATTTTTGAAAGAATATTTTTAAAATCATGAGATTTTATGTTTGGGAGACATTTTTTGTAGTCCCGAAATTTCGGGATTTAAATTTAATTTTTTTATTTTAAATAGTTACGTTATTTCACAATTTAATAGTTTTGAAAGAAATAGTACTATTTTTCCACAAAATTTGAGGCGTTCAGATTTTGATAAGTTTTATGGAAGCAATTTTATTATACTGACAGGTATTCGGGGTGATCTTGTGATCAATAAAGAAGCAAATATTCGAAAGTATTTAGTTAATTGCAGTATTTAAAACAGAATTTATTTTTGATTTTGAAACATGAAAAAATCCACGGGATCCCGATATTTTGATAATGTACTGCCTTTAACCATAGCACAACAATGAACGTCCTTGGTATAACTTGACCCATTTAGAGGCCGTTGATTTATTTGAACGACTTTTGATGCGGATATCTAAGCGAATCAGTTTTATAAGCAACCATGCCACCACTTTAAACCACATAGTTATTATATATACATATATATACATTAAATGTATATAACAATAAATATATAAATATGTTTGTATGTTTTTCAAACGGCCTTACCTCCTTAATGCGGTATCGTGTAACCGCAGACTTGGTGTCGATGTTGATTTACTACGTTCAATATCCTGCTGCATATACATTTGCAACTGTTGTTGCTGCTGTTGCTTTTGATGCTGATGTAGCTGCTGTTGACTTTGGTGGCGTTGCTGATAAAGCTTGAAACGTTGCTGCTGCGGCACATTAATCACCGTCATCGATGAGGATGTCGATGTGCTCTTGCTGCTGCTGCCCAAGCCACCGCCGTTGCGATCGTTGTTGTTGTGATTGAGTGATTTTATCGAACCGGAACGCATGCAATACAAATGCCGTCGTCCATCTGTCGCCGTTAGCAGTTTACGTTTATGCGATACAGCTGTTGTTGCAATCGCCTGCGTCGAAACGATGTCGTCTGCAATTGGCAAATGAAAATAAATGAAAAAAAATTTAATATGAAATAAATAGCAAAAATGAAAAGGCAAAAGACATGCAAAAGTGCGGAGAGAACACGTTTCATGCCGGTGTCATTTTCACTCTTAAGCGTAAACACTTAAATGCAAATTAAAGACGTCTCATACTTTCATTAATCCGCCGTAGACGGAAGTGGGCTGTCAAGTAGAGTTAAATTTTGTGTTAAATTGCCTTGTATATTCAATTTGATTGGCGGCGTAAACAGGCGTCAATAAAAATCAAAAGTGAATAAGTGGTGTAATGATAGACTCTGTCGGTTCAATTATAATTGATTACTGTGTTGGACAGGTGTTGAATGGACTGGCTCTGCATTTGCATGGAGAGCCTTGAGGGCAATTTTCTGGCTGATTGAAAGATATATTAATCGTCATGGAGTGTTATATCTGTTCGCAGTATTAAAGTTTTTGTCGAAGATGTGTGGAATTACCGATTGCTTTAAAACTAATTTTAGACAAGAATTTATTCACTTCATACTGCTCCATACTCCTAGAAATATAGACACTTCAACTACTCTCATGAATACTGAAGTAAAGAGAAGAATATCATATTTTTGGATGAAACTCTGAATGGAGATCTTGAAAAGTTTTTTGTCTATCTACTGATCTTCTTCAAGAATAAGGTCGCAAATATTCAGCAGAGATATCATATGTTGGTTATTCATTCGTCTACATTAATTTTGTCGCCTTTAACATAGGCCAGTCGATATCATGTACCTTTGCCAGCGCTTCTTCCAATCGTCGAAACACTTCTCAAACTCGATTTTTGGGATAACCTTTGGCTCGTTCAGTGATTTCTCGCATGTATATCAACATAATAAATAAAATATTAGACAATTGGACGTTTGAATAATTGGAATTCCCGTTATTTTTTTAACATAGCTCGTATATAAAATATAGTTTTATGACCTTTACTTCCAAATAAAACCCGAAGGTCATGAAACTATATTTTATATACGAGCTATGTTAAAAAAATAACGGGAATTCCAATTATTCAAACGTCCAATTGTCTAATATTTTTTTTTTACATTTTAAGAATGAATTATTTAAGTCTACAAATTTTATTTTCTAGGTATATTGAACCTGAATCAATTGTTATACATATATTTATGTATATTAGATGTACTTTGAGAAAATATTTATTTGAAGCGTTGAGATGTAGGAGACTGAGACCACCACGTCATTCTATGTGCAATCTCAGCTTATTCTACGTCAGTTTTCATTTTTATCTCGATGTTAGCCTCTATTAAGTTGTTCAAGATATGGTTTCAGTTAAGACCAGGAACCGAGGAAAGGCACTGTAATGCACTTAATTTATAACGAAGAATTCAACAACTAGAGGAACATAATATCCACTCTTAATTACATTTAAAATATTCAGCAGCCATCTTCCAAGCGAAAATACGAAACACAGTTCTAATTATTAACACCGGTAGGATAATCAAAGCAATAACCAATCATATTTGTAAGGTCCGACTGCTCCTTACGACTCCTACGATAAAAATATATAAATTAAAAATATATAAAATTTGATTTTTAAAGTTTAATTTAAAATTACTAAAATAATATTCCCAGCACCTTCACTCATAAAATCTCTTTGAATTCATCATATCTATTTTACTGTCAGCAACAAACGGTTCATGGCGTGTGCCTACACCGTTTACACAATTATCCGCGCATAGGCATCTCTTTGTCATTCAGAAGTTTTCGCAATTATAATATAAAATAGTTGAAGCCTGATGAAGCGCAACGTAAATGATCTCATTTTGGGTTTAACTTGATTGGCTATTTCACGCTTAAAAACCATTCGGCTGTGAAATGATTGCCAAGCTTACGCTGATTAAATATGATTACCGTAACGGTAGGTAGACTACTCTAACGTTCAGCCGCAGTATTAATTCTACCAGTTTTCGACAACAACACGCTTTCATTATAATGCCTGAAGTAGGTATATATATGTGTATATGCGTGTAGGCACAGCGCTTTGTATATTTATTGTGAAAAAGACACGCTTCCACTACCTACAGACTCCTGCATTTTATACGTGTTGGAAATTTAAGCTTTCTCAACGCCCGCAGACACTCGCCTGTCACTAGTTTGATGGCCTTTGAAGCGCGTAATGACAAATTTCAACAAAGTCATGAAGGATGTACAGCTACATATTTGCTTACTTACTTTGCAGTAGGTGCTTTACGCTCTGGCAGTATGGCAGCATGGCGTATACGTTACATTCTGCTTAATCGCTGAAGATGACTTGTCTTGAAGTGCAAATGATATTTATATATGTATGTTTGTATGTGAGTGTACAAATGTACGCCATTTAGCATTAATAGAATTTTTATTTTGCAATTGTATATCCTTTGCAGTTTCTCTGTGTTTGATACATACAAACAAACTCGTATATATTTAAATATTTGTTAATTACTGGTACTTCAAAGAAGGGCTTACATAAGATTACTAAAATATGCAATTAAATTGTAAGTGTTTTTGACACTTCACTCATTTTGATGCAGCCTTAAAGTTGTTGGGTTAGTGCTCGCCACTTGGTAGTTTCCTTTGTCGGGTAGTCTATGTGGCAGCTGGAAATTGTGGAAATATATAAAGTATGCGCTTCTAACAGTTCAGAGCCTTGAATGAGACTTCCAAACAACAATGCGGCCGTGGAGAGCACCTGGGGGGTTGTAGTGACAGAAAGTATATCTCAAATTATTTCAAATAATGCCATCTAGACGGAAGTCCTTGAGGGGATATAAATATGGATTCGTTTCTATTGCCTAGATCCAACTTGATAGACAACTTAATAGGGAAGATGCTTTCTGATAACGTGAAAAATAAATTAGGTAATTAACTTGACGACTATATCATCGAGTATTATAAGGCTCCCGATTAGGAAAAAATATGTTTGGTTTGGTACATATTTACATATAAGTCAATATCGGATTCATATAATAAAATGGTTCGACCAGAGATTGACGAAAATTAATTATAATACTTTTAACCTGTTGGAAACTCGAAGTGAACTTTTTTGCAAGCATACGAGAAATTACTGAGAGAGCCAAAGGCTATCCCAAATATTAAGTCTCAGAAATATTATGACGATTGGAAGAAGCGCTGGCAGAAGTGCATAATATCGAATGGGACGATTTTGAAGATGACAACACTTATGTAGAGGTATGAATAAATTTTTTTTTTCGAAAAACGAAAATTTCCGTTATTTTTTTAACATACCTCATACGGAGTAGTCATTACGTTATTAGTATCTTAACATGTGTCACTTAATGTTGAGGCTGCACTAACTCTGCTCTGATATCTATTTTCATTAGTGTTAACACCAACGTCCCTTCTTACATTCTAACAATATTCCATAGTGAAGAGGCAAGAGAAAACTTAACCTAGATATGATAATTTTCAAATCAGCAAAACTTTTCACATATGACGTACAAATGACTCACTTGCACTTGTACATATATCCCCGCATGTACTTAAGTACAATAGACAAAGTGAAATGAACAAATATTAGCTTGTGTTATGTAAATTATGTTTTATTCATATGAAAAACTTTCGCAATGCAGCAGCAAAAACAGTCATTGCCAACAGCCGGCTACACTTGTGAGAAACTGAGAATCACACGAAAATTCGTCTATACGTTGTGTTGATGCATGGATAAGCGCGAAGCAATTGAGTGCTACAAATCACTACAATTTATAAATCTATTGTGGCGTCAGCTGTGCTTAAGCTGTGAGCACTGCTACACTCCAGAGAAGCATACGAAGCACAAATCACTGTAAGTTAAGTTTTGTGTGCGCCTTAGTCAGTTGGAAGCTTATTGGCGGCGAGAGTGAAGTGAGTACTCGTTTTCCAAAACAGATTTGCACATTGAAAACTCGTTTGCTCGCGGGAAAATTGATACAAATACCGCAAATGTGTTCGGCGGCACGTTTGCCCTTCCTTCCTACTTGGCTTCCGGACTACGGAGAATTTGAAGAATTTTTTATTTTAATTTTCTGCTTTGTTTGGCTGTGAAAGTAAAAGAAAATGTGGCTTAGCTGCTTGCTGCCTGGCCGTTGATTGCTACTATAAGTATTTACAAGCCACCGCCAGCCAACCCTTGCGCAAATCCAATCGAAAAATCGCTTCCCGATTCACCACAGCTGGCAGTTAAGTAGGCACGTCGCAAATAAATTGATTGCTTACTTAAAAATTTAGTTAAAAAATTTGTGTGCAGTTAAGCATAGAGCATATTTTCCATGTTGCTCGAATATTTTCACGAAAATATGCCATTTTTTGTGCGAGGCACGAATTGTTTGCGTGTTTATCGCTGGGCCTAAGTGTGTGCATTGGTGGGGCTGTGCCAAAATTTAATACAGTTACAGGCAGTTTACAATTTGTTTTCATTGAAGAATGTGCGCTATTCTGCATTTGTACTTCTCGAGTGTTGTTTTTTGCTTTTTATTATTGTTGTTGTTATGACTTTGAAGTTGCGAGACAGTGGCGACGGTGCTGTGTGTACGACTAAGCCAACAAAGTTGGTTCCAAATTCTTTTATGGGTGAAGTCGGTCAAAGCAGTCTGCAAGTTAAGCTATTTATAGAATTTGAAAAGTTTGACCCTTTGCGCTTAAAGTAGATATTATTGTATAGTATTAATACGCAAATATACGTGAGACGTGCTTCGTTTCTTGAAGTTGTATTACAGCACTGTTTGCGTTCTGCCCGTGATACGCATACACCGCAAGGATATATACCGCATTTGAATACTTTTAAAACTTTCCAGTCTCAGTGAAGTTTTTATTTAAGACTTTGACTTTTTGAGGTAATCACTGTTGTTCATGCTTGTTCTGATAATTTTTACCGCAGAGAATGTGTTCAAAATAATTTAAGCAGCACTTTATTCTCAATTAGTTTTGATTTTCATGTTCTTCTTCTCTTTGCTAGAATATGACCATAAACATTTACTGAGAGCTTGTTGTAGAAATCATTCGAAGCCAATTTCTTTATCGGCTTGATCTTTTCAGTGTAGCAGCAGTGTATCTTCGACTACCACTTGGTGACGTCATATTAAATACTTTTAGCGCAGGATAACCTCATATATTCTAACGAAATGTTATGATAGTTTCTAAGAGAATTGGACGCTTTCATGTTTCCTGCCATATGACGTCTAAAAAATACCCTTTATACGAATATTTTTTCGAGCGTACTAAAAAATTTCTATCTTCATTTAACATGTAGCGCTACATGTAGCGTCGAACATAATATATTGATAGTTTCGAAAAGGTTCATACATCATTCGAAGAAACTTTCTCTTGATCACCCCAAAAATTATTATTTTATTCAGCTAATGTTCTCGTCTTTCATACCTCATATAACCTTACTTTATATTCGGATGAATACACTGAAGGGCTTATAAATTTCTTAGTTCTAAATTTTGATTTTCAAAAATTTGAATTTTGATTCTGAATTGTCTAGAAGATAACGGTTCAATTTTTTAGAGTGTTTCAAGGTATGCGTCCTTATATCGTAAGGAAAATTTCGATTTATTTTTCATATTCCTTACCAAGATTTACGCGGACGGATAAGTTTCAATTAGTTTGTTAATGATGGGTTTTTACGAATGAGTAATGAACGAGCTGCAGAACTAAATAGAGAGGGTACAATCTTCTACAAGAGTGTACAGCTCCTGGCGTATGCCGATGATATTGATATCATCGGAAGCAACAACCGCGCCGTTTGTTCTGCGTTTTCCAGACTAGATAAAGAAGCGAAGAGTATGGGTCTGGTGGTGAATGAGGACAAGACGAAATATCTCCTGTCATCAAACAAACAGTCGGCGCATTCGCGTCTTGGCTCCCACGTCACTGTAGACAGTCATAACTTTGAAGTTGTAGATAATTTCGTTTATCTGGGAACCAGCATTAACAACACCAACAATGTCAGCCTTGAAATCCAACGCAGAATCACTCTTGCCAACAGGTGCTACTTTGGACTGAGTAGGCAATTGAAAAGTAAAGTCCTCTCTCGACGAACCAAAATCAAACTCTATAAGTCGCATCATTCTTCCCGTCCTGATGTATGGCGCTGAAGCGTGGACGATGACAACATCCGATGAGACGACTCTTGGGGTTTTCGAGAGAAAGGTTTTGCGCAAGATTTATGGTCCTCTAAACATTGGCAACGGCGAATACCGCAGACGATGGAACGATGAGCTGTACGATTTATACGACGACATTGACATAGTTCAGCGAATAAAAAGACAGCGGCTACGCTGGCTAGGTCATGTTGTACGGATGGAAGAAAACACTCCAGCTCTGAAAGTATTCGATGCAGTACCCGCTGGAGGAAGCCGCGGAAGAGGACGACCTCCACTCCGGTGGAAAGACCAAGTGCAAAGTGACCTGGCTTCACTTGGTGTTTCCAGTTGGCGCCAAAAAGCAAAAAAGAGGAATGAGTGGCGCGCTCTGGTGGATTCGGCTATAATCGCTTAAAGCGGTTCCTACGCCAAATATATATAATGAAGATTCGATAACAGGCACTGTTTGCTTGACGGGACGTCGATTCCAATATGGTCATTCTCATTATCAAATGAATTTTCTCATATACTTTAAAATATTATCTGCTAGATATTTTCGCAACTTTTCATACATTTTATGAGAATATTTTGATGAAATTCCACAAATGCAGTGATCTAAGGCTCCGCTAGGAACGGCTACAGAAGTCGGGTTCACATAGCAACCACCTCAACAATTTCAGATATTAGCTAGATCGGTATTTAAAAACTTGTAGTTTCCAGTGGTAATCAAATAAGCAATCTCCGAAACAATTTAATATACATAAATAATTGATTTTTAAATTTCGGAGACAGGCAAGTTTTCAATTTCAGCATTTATAAATTCATTATGTTTAATATCAGTTTGAAAATTAGAAATTGATTTCCTTCTCTCCATATATGTACATAAATATTTTACACCAAACTCATGCAAACAACTGTACAAAAGCGATTAGTTAAAAATGAGGATACAAAACGTGTCCATGCAACCCTGAAGTATTTACACAAAAGTGACGGATTTGTGTAAATTAAAAATATGATAATAAAGTCCTCATGTCAGCAGTTACGCAACTTCATTCATTTTGAAACTATTGTGATTGATATTGAAGTGTACAAAATACATTACTCGAAACAGAGTAAGCAAACGTGAAAAGCATGTTCACGTTTAAACTTAATACCATTTTAATGGATACAGACTTGAAGGCGTTTAAATTCAAAGCACATTTTTCCACTTAATTGGCACATTTTTATATTTTTATTTGACTTTCCGTTTTTACTGCGAGTTTTTAATTGAAAATTGCGCGTTTTTATGCATAATCGTACATGCAATTTCATAAATGCCAATATTTACCGCAATAACTGTAGCCTTGCGTAAGCTTAGTGTAAACTTATGTCAATACATATGTAATAACTAAGCGCACATATTTTAAATAAATTGCCTGAAAACCTTTAGTTCATTTTGTACACACAGACATTAAGGT
This sequence comes from Zeugodacus cucurbitae, assembly GCF_028554725.1. Classification (NCBI taxonomy): domain Eukaryota; kingdom Metazoa; phylum Arthropoda; class Insecta; order Diptera; family Tephritidae; genus Zeugodacus; species Zeugodacus cucurbitae. Next base: position 65,077,525 of record NC_071670.1, read on the forward strand.
GGTTCGAAATTCTATAAACAGATTATATTATTGCTTTTACAAGTCGTCTAGTTGTTATACGATTATATATAAGCCTCAATTCGATTTTCGATAAATAGTGTAGTGATGGACTTCGATCTTTATCTATTAACGATCGTCAGAGGAGTATGATTGTCTCGTACTATACCATTTAAAGTATCGAATAAACAACTGGTATAAATCAAATAGACTGGCATAATTGAAAGCGACCAAATATCAAGTGGTTATACTACTTTATGGAGGTTTACGTATATCTTATCGAAAATTCAATTGTGTAACTTTCAAAGTGAATCCGTTAAAGAATTTCCTAGTTCTACCGTGGAAAACTGAAAAAAACACCATGTGTTGAATGAGTGCCGAAAAAAATTTGTTTCAGAAATTATATAAACATCAAATCTGTTGAATAAAATATGCTACATAACCTGATTAAACAAAATTAATAAAGTGTAAAGAGTGAAAATGCAAATGTTTCATAAGAGGCATGTATTTCGTTGACATATTTTTAAGCAAATACATTTTTTCAGCTAAAGAGTCCGCAACTGGTTAAGTAACTAAATATATTTTTCCCCGAACGTCCTTTTTTAAGGGGTTAGGGGTAGTCAGGGTTTTCAAAAAATCAATTTTTCAAAGTTTCGTTAAGTGTAATATGTTAAAAGTATTATCTGAAAATTTAAAGTTGATCCGATAATTACTTTTCGAGTTATTCGACAAATAACAAAGAGCGCTCAGGCACTCCAACACGCTAGTATGAAATTTTAAATGCGTTTTTCTCAAAACAATGTTTTTTGAATTGGTGACAACTGTAGATTTTAATTAAATATATACAGCTTTAGAATACATAACAAACTCAGGCCTGATTGAAGGATTTTTTTTAATTTCGATTTTTTAAAACCAAAATTTTCTAGAAATTTTCGGAAAATCTGGAAAAAAATTTCCTGAGGCCGCCATTTTGTTAATTAAAAAAAAAAAGATTCGATCAGGCCCAGGATTATCTATTTATAAAACTAATTTTTTTATCCGATTGATTTTAGATGAATCTCCAAGGACTTATGATTGTCACCGCAAGGACCTTTTTTTGAAACTCGGTCAACACAGGCAGCTATAACTTTGGAAATGAATTTTTTTTTTCAAAATTTCTTAACTTTAAGTCAAAACATTGTATAATAATGCCATATTATTACTTTTGTAAAATAACATGATTTAATAGCAAAAAAAATTACTGAAAATTCTAATTTTTTCGTGTCTCTGTCTACCCTTAACCCCGTAACTCTTAAATTGTTAAGTGGATATTTTTCAAAAATACTTGAATTTATAAATTTGCTACATGTAGTACTCTTATATTACGCTACAATTTATTATAGAACCTGTTGTGTTATGGCGCACAATAACCAGTCCGCACTCATGAAGGGCATACCGTATGTTTGTGGATTAGTAATAAAATGTTAAATAAAAATTCAATGGCATTAAGAGCTTAGCCGAAATATAAATAACTACTTTTTCATGTAATTCATTGCAAATGAGGCAAATCGACTGAAATTGCAATTGAATGATTTCAAATGAAATGACTGCAGGCACTTTGTTTTCAAATCAGCGTTTAACTGGGAGGATTAAAACAAAATTCTTTGGAAGTAAATGCATTTTAGACAAATCAATATTAGGCAAATTTTTCATAGAAAATAAAAGAACTCAGCAAAGGTAGATGATGGTATTAAAAATGAGAAAAATAAAGTAAGCAAATTGTATATAATTAAATTTCACAAAGATTGTTGAGTTCTACGTATTTGATGAGGCCAGGAGTGAACAGTAGTTTACAACTAATATTATTATTCAAGAAACATTTTTTGGATAAAAAAATCTATTTTTATTGCATGTATATTATTATCTAAAACTTTCAATAGGTGGCGCTGTAATGCAACTTTTATATTTTTCATGGGTTTTCATCGAAATAAATTTTGAAATATAGTTTTTTAATTTTCTTAATTTATAAAAAAAATTATATCAAAATTAAAATTATTATTTTTTATACAAATTATATACGGTTAATCGATTTTATTCAACTTCTTTAAAAAGTATTTAGGCCGAAAAAAGGCAATAAAGAATAAAGAAAGAGAAAAGGAAGAAATGAGGACTCACTCATCGTTCGCATGAGCCTCAATTGATACTGTTCGATTTCGCTTTGAGATCGTGCTGACATAAAAGTATGGCAAATAAAGACATTCTACCATTCTTCCATTCTTCTTTACTTTTTTCCTAACTTCCATTTCTAACTCACTAATGTCTAAGCGTTTTATCCAATATCATTTAACCTACCTCAATCTCAATTATTTAAACAAACAACTATATTTACAAACCCGACACTTCACCTGGATAATAACTGATTACCCTGAAAGGCTTTACGCAAAAGCCATAACAAAACAAGTAAGGAAGGGCTAAGTTCGGGTGTAACCGAACATTTTATACTCTCGCAAGTTATTTATTTACCTTTATTTATATTATATAATACACAATTTGACCCACATATTCGTCATATATATTGTATAAAGTCCATTGAAAGTTGGAAACCATAATATTAGGTTAGAAGCACCGAGGTCCTTATGTTCGATATATGGGGCCTTGAAAACCAATGGTCCGATTTCGGTGATTTTTAGAACGGGGCTGCCCCACTATTAACATAGTATTTGTGCAAAGTTCTGCATCGATATCTTCACTAGTGCTTACTTTATATATCGTAAAGTAACCGATTCAGATTGTCTTCAAAGTTCTGGTATATAGGAAGTAGGCGTGGTTGTGAAGCGATTTGGCCTATTTTCACAACATATCATTGGGATGTAAGGAAACTATTATAAACCAAGTTTCATTGAAATCGGTCGAGTAGTTCCTGAGGTATGGTTTTTGACCCATATGGGCGACGCCACGCCCATTTTTCATTTTGTAAAAAAATCTGAGTGCAGCTTACATCTGCCATTTCTTATGTGAAATTTAGTGTTTCTGACGTTTTTCGTTAATGAGTTAACCCACTTTTAGTAATTTTCAACCTAACTTTTGTATGGGAGGTGGGCGTGGTTATTATCCGATTTCTTTAATTTTTGGACTGCATTAGGAAGTGGCTAAAAAAACGACTGCAGAAAGTTTGGTTTATATAGCTCTAATGGTTTGCGAGATATGTACAAAAAACTTAGTAGGGGGAGGGGCCACGCCCACTTCCCCAAAAAAATTACATCCAAATATGCCCCTCCATAGTGCGATCCTTCATACCAATTTCCAATTTATTTCCATAGCTTTATTTATGGCTTAGTTATGGCACTTTATGTGTTTTCGGTTTTCGCCATTTTGTGGGCGTGGAAGTGGTCCGATTTGGATCATTTTCGAAAGCAACCTTCCTATGGTGCCAAGAAATAAGTGTGCCAAGTTTCATCAAGATATCTTAATTTTTACTCAAGTTACAGCTTGCACAGACGGACGGACGGACGGACAGACGGACAGACAGACATTCGGATTTGAACTTCACTCTTCACCCTGATCACTATGGTATATATAACCCTATATGTAACTCGTTTAGTTTTGGGTGTTACAAACAGTCGTTATGTGAACAAAACTATAATACTCTCTATAGCAACATTTGTTGCGAGAGTATAAAAATATTAAATTGATCATTTATTATTAAATTATCATTTCATCATTAAATTGATATCATTTAGGCCGAAAAAAGGTAACAAAGAATAAAAAAAGAGAAGAAAGCATTCAACATTCGTATGAGCCTCAATTGAGACAAAAGCATGGCAAATAAAGACATTCTACCATTCTTCTTTACTTTTTTCCTAACTTCCATTTCTAACTCACTAATGTCTGAGCGTTTTATCCAATATCATTTAACCTACCTCAATCTCAATTATTAAAACAAACAACTATATTTACAAACCCAACACTTCACCTGGATAATAATTGATTAGCCTGAAAGGCTTTACGTAAAAGCCATAACAAAATATGCCAAAATTATCGTGTCTTTTTATTTATAGACGAAGTGCTAGCTACATGAAAATAAAGACGTAATCCAACTATATACTATATATATACCAACGTTGTCCCATATAATATATGTTAACTTTATTATTATTATTACTAACGACCTTGGCAGAAGAGAAACATACCGTTCTGTGCCACCTCATTAATGTCAAATCCATCATCAATGTCTATTTAATGATCAGCCCGTCAATCTTACACCGAACATATTTCGCAAAGTGTACGCATTTAATAATAATGTTAGCTGCAGAAGTGCTAAACTCACACATTTGGGGCAAAAATGTCAAAGAAATATGAAAAAAAAATTGGTTTTCGGTTAAGGTAAAGGTATAATTTAACATACAGGCTTGTTTTGACGTAAGCAATGCTTGCGCATATTCAATAATGTACTTTTAATGATCGTTCAATGTGAACTAATCTTAATATTATATTTCACGATATAGAGCAAGTGATGTGAAGCAGTGTAGTACTCAAAATTAATGAAATATCAGAATGAACACTGATATATACTATTAGTTATAGAGTCGATCAAATAATCCACTTTTAGAGGCAGCTGAAATATTATTAAAGGAGTTTGGAAAGGGTTATTGATAAGGAAATTTGTAAGCCTTACTATCTTCTAGCTTGAAACTTGTGTCTACCGAAAATCATTGAGAAAAGTGAAAATTAAGACTGAAGCTATACGCATTCAAATAATTGTGGAATTAATAAAAAAAAATTGCATGCGATAAAAATATGTTGCTGATTTTATCGCATGCGATTTAATATATATTATTTGAAAATACGCACATATATTGTATATTTATTTGAGAGTGAAGTTTATTTATTATTTATACTTATATCGCATACGATAAATTTTTATATTTTTTTTTGAAAATACACACCACTTCAAACAGGTATTTATTTATGCTGAAATTTTGTACTGTTGAAAATTTGTAAACAATTCTGTAGAAATCAAGCAGTTTTATTCACATAATCATGTTAATGAACTTGATATCATAGCAACACCTACTACGATGAGTTCTTTTGAAATTTAATTTTTGTGGTATGCGCAAAATATATGTATATATAGCAATGGCTTATCGGTATTTTCATTTGCTTTCATTTATATTCAAGCCCACATTTGGGTAGATAGATATATGGTTAGACAGTATGCCAATAAGTTAGCAAAACTTGTTGAATTTCCATAAAAGAGAATTTTTGAGTACAAAAAAATAATAATAATAAAAATAAAAATATTTGATTAAAAAAAATATTTTTATTTTATTTTGATATATTATTTGCTGACACAAAAAAATACCAAACATTTTTTTAGCAACTCGAAAAAAATTTTTGCTGCTGCAAATTGCTCTTAAATATGCATGGCAACATAAAAGCACCACTGTTTAAAATACAGTGACTATAATTTCTACGTGAGCTGTTTTAGCAATCACAGCACATCGGCATTTAACAAGCAGGAGGCCGCAGCCATAACAACGTGCGAAGTAAAGCAAAAAAAAAAAAAAAATGGCAAAAAAATTCAAAAAAAACTCATTGCATGTTTCCGCCCACAATATGTTGCCAAGCGCACACGCGGCGGCGCTCCGTTGCTCGGTGTGCTTAAATATTTGGCTGCTTTAATTTTCCACCACAAATTACAAGGATTTTCACAGCTTCCGGCAATGGCACACTGGAGTGCTATAGCTTTAGTTGCTGGCTGCTTTCATTTGCCTGCTTCACTCGCATCATCAGGCCACCATACATATGCCACACCTCACACCTGTGCGTAACGCACAATTGAATAAAAACCAAAAAAAAAAAGCCCAAATCAAATGCAATCAGGTGTATTTAAGCACACATACGTATTTATAACGGCACACACACATACACTCACTTATGTTGCTGAGAGTTCTGCTACTTACCATAGCATGCTTCGTTGTATTGTTTTTGTTGTTCTTGCATTACACATTGTTGTTGTTGTAATTGACGACAGTGTGATTTCGATTTTTTCATCGCATTATGCTGCTGTTGTTGTTGCTGCTGTTGCTGTTGCTGTTCATCCATATCGTCCACGCTGTTGTTGCTACAAGTACTGCGCCCACGCACACGAAACGATACATTGAATTGAAATCGTCTCGCTGATTTCTTGTTGTTTGCTGTTGTTGCTGTTGCTGGATTTGGTACCAAGGCGGTAGTTAAAGTTTCCAGCTCACTGCACAATTTGCCACCACCACCACCGCCGGCGGCGCAACTAATGCCACCGAGGCCACCGGCACCGCCGCCACTGCCACCTGCCACAATTGGTGCGACACTGCCGAAAATCATGGCACGTTCATTCTGCATGCCCACATAGAGGGTACGTGTTATCAGCATATAGGCGAAACTGAGTATCAACAGCGGCAACACCAGCAAAATCAGATCTAAGAATATATTGTAGGAGCGCTCGTAGGCAACGCTGTCTGCCGGCCATTGTTCACGGCATTTGCGTAGACCTGTAAGTAATACAACAAAAGGAAGAGAAGAGAGAAAAGAAAGAAGAGAAATGGAAAATAAATAAAATACACGTATATATCGGAGGAAGCGAAATAAATTTGAGTAAATATAAAAAATAGGTTGATGACGGCATATTTCGCATAGCAAAAGTGTTATTTTTTTATTACCTTCTTATATAGCACTCTTTTGGAATTTAAAATGTGCTTCAGTATTGTAAGTATAACAAAAAATTATCCTAACGCGCCTACTTAATGCCCTGCAGCGGTGGATTGAGTCACAGCAAGCCGCTATTGTTCACATTCAACGTCGCTGAGCTGTTGGCATTTTTACGAGGTCTGTTCTAAAAATAACGGAAATTTTCGTTTTTTTTTTTTTTAATATTTATTGCCTTCAAAATAGTCTCCAATCAATATTATGCATTTTTTGGAATTCAGCGCTTCTTCAAATTGTCGAAACAGTTCTCAAACTGGGATTTCTCATATGCTTGTAAAACGACGACACTTTAAGGTTATCTTTATTTTTGGTAATATGAAAAAGGTATACGGAGCCACGCCTGGCCAATATGGAGGCAGGGGCATCGTTACTGTACTTTTTTTTTTGAAAATTGTACTCTCCTCCTCGAGAAATTTTACAATTCCCGTTATTTTTTGAACACACCACGTACAGATAAATTTTAATTTTCCTTTAGGGGCTTAAATCGCGCGCCATTATCAAATGACAAAATACTTGTAAAATCATAAAATCGCATTTAAAAGTCGTCCTTTCCGTCGCGTATAAATATTATAATATTAAGAAGTTACTCATACGCCATGGCGGCCGCACACAAACAGCGCGCACTTGAGCGCCAGCCACTTTGTAGGCAAATAATATTACAGACACGCACATCTCTTTTTATACGCTCTCACACTTTCCTTCCACTTATTTACACTTAAAATTATGTAATAAATATTTATTTATGTTTGTATGTTCGAGTATGTACATACCCTGGCTGGTCGGCATCAATTGGCTAAATATCGCTATGGGCGTCATGCAAATAATACTGCATACCCAAATGGAGCCTATAATGCGATAGGCATGATTGAGCGTTTGCCATGTACGCGATCTAAGCGGATGACAGATGGCATAATAGCGTTCGCAGGAGATTGCGACGAGTGTCCATGAAGAGACCGCCACGGAAATCGCTGAAAATAAATTGAAAAGAGGAGAGAGAGTGGCATTAAATCTTTTATGAACATTTTTTTTGGCGGAATTAATGAAGTAATGGTGTTGAATTTAATTACATTTAACAGACAGATTTAGATGCAGTTTGTATGTATGTATGTATGTATATAATAGATTTAAGGCAATCATGATAAGCGCTATGTTTATTTAAGCAGGCTGTTGGCTAAACCTTGTATATATCCCTGAGTGTGTATGCGGGTTTGTCTGTGTATTTGTAGTCAAGTTTATTATTTCTTAAAGTGCGCGCAGAAACGCGATTATATGGGTGTTAATAACGTTGCGTAAAGATATGAGTCATTATTTGCTATAAAGTGTGGTTGGCTTTTATGGTTTCGTTTTCCAGCTTTTTTCTTCTTCGGTTTATTGTCGGATTAAAATTCATTGTGGCTGCTTATGGCTTGTCCAACAGCTTTTGGCGCTGCTATGTTTGACCAAATATTTGTTTAATTTAATAGATATTTTTATAAAATTCTTCATTTGACTCAATAATAATAATAAAAAATAATTAAATAAATAATTAATTAAATTTTTTTTCTTTTCATTTAAAATATTAACAAAAAAGAAATAAAATATTATTTACAAAATAATGGACTTCGTTTTACTGCCTTTATCAATTGTAAAGACATCTCTCTACTTAAAAAATCTACCTCAAAAAATGACCACAAATGAAAGTAAAAAACAAAATTAAATTTTGAATAATTCTTTGGCAAGTATATAATTCCAAAATAATAAAAATTTAATCATCGGTTAAATATGTTAATTATGAACCTCATGCCTATTAATTCTGTACAAAATTATAAACACTTGTTGACCTCGCACATACAAATTAATAAAACCCTTTCCAGAAGAGTAGACACACGCGCTGCTTAAATATGAGAAAATATTCAAGAACAAGCCAATGCTTGCCAATATTAATAAAATTATGCAGCAGAAATTCAAAACAAAATTAAATATTTTCATAAAAGTGCCAAATAAAATATAAGTAGGTGAAATTTTGGTGTGTTCAAAACATAACGGGAATTTTCGTTTTTTTAAATATTTATTTAATATTGTCGCTTTCAAAAAGCGCTTCTTCCAATCGTCGAACTTCTCAAACTTGGCATAGCCTTTAGCTCTTTTAGAGATTATCGTACGACTACCGCCTAAGGATCTCTTTATAAATAGAAAACAGGAAAAAGTCACACGTTTCATTTAAAAACCATTAACAATTTTTTTTTAAATTTAATGTCATTAGCAATTTCCTACATTTTCTTCAAAACCTTATGTAAAACAAAGAACCAGTTTTGCTTGCAAATCCCAAACATACTTGTAAGTAATTAAAGTCGCATAAACCGCTTTAAATTAACATCCTCAACTACTTTACACCAACTTAAGTGTTGAATCAAATATCAATATAGCATTTGCGGGCGAACACCCGAGGTTGTCTGTACACAGTCATCCGGTAGAATTATTAGAAATTTCCACTAAATTAACATGATTGCCTGACACTTGATAATACTATGTACGCTGTTATGCTGCCAGATACATATACATGTAGATATACATATGTTGTGTAGATAAGCAGATGCATACGTAGCTGTGTTTCACCGTAATTACCACATAGAGAAACGAACTATCTCCGAAGTTGTGGTAATAAATGTTACAATATTCTATGACAATGGTTATTGAAAGCGGTTTAATAGTTTGTTGTGGGTATTTAGAGTTATTGCAAGTATGTTGAAGTAATTTCAGATCTAATGCTTGTTATTTTCAAACAATTTGTAGAGTTATATACATATATAAGAAGAAGATGAAAATATTTGGTATAAAGTATTGCAAGTATTTTCTTAGATCTCCATATATATGTTCCTTGCTTATGATTTTAACCATATATATGTATATACCTTTACTTTATGGTGGCGAAGCATTTTGTTGACACTGTTACAATATTTATTGCATTCTTGTTGCAAACCTGCATATGTCACACGCTCATAAGCTGAGCAATTTTCCACTCAAAATTCTCAATTTGCATAGAAAAGCTCAGTATTTACATATACATCTAATGAATATATATGTATGCATGTATATATAAATATTTGTGTGCATTGATAAGACAAGCAACTTAGTCAAGAGTGTACTTGACATATATACGAATATGTATATAATATACTAGCAGACCCGGCGAACTTCGTACCGCCTTAGTGTAAATTTGATGCACTACTTTATTTTGTATAGCTGACCTATCTTATGTATGCGTACCTATTCAATTTGAACTGGAATCTATAATATCCTCCATATAAAAATAAATACCTATAACAAATTGTTTGTATTGGAGTGTGTGAATTTTAGACATTTTCAGGCAATTTTTCTAAAATTTTCTCTCCATAAGAACCATTCTCAAACCCCCTGGAATACACACAAAAAAGAATCAGCCAAATCAGTCAAGCCGTTTTAATGCTATGTCGTGACAATGGAAAACGGGTTTCATTTTTATATATATAGATTATTATCAAGCGACAATTATTTTTAATTCCGCACAGGACCATTCAAAAATTTCAAAATTTTTAACTCGTGATATCTTTTGTGTGGTATGTCAGAATCTAATAATTCAAAAAGTTATATAAAGGTTTTGAAGCGATCTTAAATAATAAATCATTTATTTCGTTAAGTAGTGGTATTTTAATTATTATTTTTTATATAAAATCGCTTATTGTGACATCGTTTTCGCAGCATTCACGATTAAAGAAAGTTTTTTGTACTTTTTTTACATTATCGGAGTTTTGGTAAGGAACCCTATTTTTTTTAAACTAAATATAGCCTATGTCACTCAGGGATAGTATAGTTTTCCAACGGTGAAAGAATTTTTCAAATCGGTTCAGTAGTTTCGGAGCCTATTCGAGACAAACAAACAAAAAAACAACCATTTCCTCTTTATAATATTAGTATAGATGTATATGTACTCGTACGAGTATATGTTTGTTCAGAATTAACCAGGTTTTACAAATATTTACTTGCGTATGACACTTGTATTATGTTATTAAAGTATGATGTTATGAATATGAGTATATATGTATAATAAATATTTTGAAATTAATTTTTGTAGTAGTATTTGCAGTCGATATTGACTAGATTTTTCGTTGACTACTTAAAATTTACTAATCTTATTAAATTGGTCTTGTTATTGGTCCAGTTATCATTTTATGTAAATTAATATTTCTAAATGTTTTCAGTCTTTGAAATAGTTTAATTAGATTCCGCTCAATTGAGCGAGTTGTGGTGATTGTTTAGGGGGGTTTCATTGTAGAATAAATATAAAATCGATTTTTTTTTTCGATAAACTTTGAATATAGTATGCTGAGCGTGTATTGACATATAGAAAAAATCTTGAATATTTCAGATATTCTGCGTTCATTAAATATTTTTTGGGGTTAAAAATATCTAAAAAAAATTACCCTAAATTATGACTTTTTAATTTTATAGGCATATCCTTTCCGTTTATAGAACTAAGAAAACAATTTCAATTCTTTTTGTTTCGGATCAATTGTGGCTGAGTGAGAAATATAGCAGTTTGGAACCTCGCGTCAAAGGCAGCAGGTAACACCTATGTTGAGCCGCCATTTTTAAAAGAAATAAACAAAAAAAACTTTATTACACTATGAAAATCCAATAAAATTGTGTTAAAGTTAAAAAAAAATTAAAATTATTTTATCACCTTTAAAAATGTTTGTTTTTTAATTACTGATTTTTAGGCTTTTACCTGGACATACGGATAATTAAGTAAAAAAGTTCAAAATACTTGTTGTAGTTGTTTTAATATAGAAAAATAATGGAATATCCTAAATTTTACTTATTTGTCTAGAAAACTGCAAATCAATAATTAAATTTAGTCTCCTAAAAGCCCTGATATTTTATCAGACCATTTTTGTAAAACTTTTAAGTTAATTCACAAGTTTATATATTGTTACCGAAAAATACATACCTAAATTCTATGAAAGAAGGAAAAGAAAACAGAACTTATGATTACAAAAAAAATGAACAAAACTATATTATCTACGAACCTTTTGCTAAACCAAAAGCTGCCTTAAAGTTATGGCTTTAATATCTCTGAAATCTTCAAAATCTCCTCTTCCAAAAATCTATAGTCTTTTGATTTTTCAAACATTTCTAATTTTAATTATTCTTTAGGGGATTAGGGGTAGTCAGGATTTGCAAAAAACCAATTTTTTTTTGCATATTCGTTAAGTGTAATATCTTAAAAATATACTCTGAAAATTTGAAGTTTATCCGATAATTTCTTTAAGAGTTATTCGACAAACAACAACGACCGCTCGGGCACCCTAGTGTGAAACTTTATGTGCTTTTTTCTCAAAACTATGTTTTTTGAACTGGTGACAACTATAACTCGAAAGCCGCTCGGTAGATTTTAATGAAATTTCTACAGCTTTTAGAATACATAATAAACTCAGGCCTGAACCAAAGTTTTTTTTCAAAACTTTCGATTTTTTTAAGACCAATTAACTGTTGGAGTTTTTCCGAAAATCTAGAAAAAAATTTACTGAGGCCGCCATTTTGTTAATTTTTGAAAAACAAAAGTTTGGTTCAGGATTATCTATTTATAAAACTATTTTTTTTATCCGAATGGTTTTAGATGAATCTCCAAAGACTTATGATTGTCACCGTAAGGACCTTTCTTTGAAAATGGGTTAACATTCTATAACTTTGGAAATTATAAATTTTTTTTCAAATTTTCGTGACTTTAAGTCAAAACATTGTATAATAATGCCATATTATTACTTTTGTAAAATAACAAGTTTTAATAGCAAAAAAAAAACAAGTAAGGAAGGTCTAAGTTCGGGTGTAACCGAACATTTTATACTCTCGCAATTTATTTATTTAACTTAATTAATATTATATAATACACAATTTGACCCACATATTCGTCATATATATTGTATAAAGTCCATTGAATGTTGGAAACCATAATATTAGGTTAGAAGCACCGAGGTCCTCGTGTTCGATATATGGGGCCTTAAAAACCTATGGTCCGATTTCGGCGATTTTTAGAATGGGGCTGCCCCACTATAAACATAGTATTTGTGCAAAGTTCTGCACCGATATCTTCACTAGTACTTACTTTATATATTGTAATGTAAACGATTCAGATCGTCTTCAAAGTTCTGGTATTTAGGAAGTAGGCGTGGTTGTGAAGCGATTTGGCCTATTTTCACAACATATCATTGGGATGTAAGGAAACTATTACAAACCAAGTTTCATTGAAATCGGTCGAGTAGTTCTTGAGATATGGTTTTTGACCCATAAGTGGGCGACGACTCGCCCATTTTCTATTTTGTAAAAAAATCTGAGTGCAGCTTCCATCTGCCATTCCTTATGTGAAATTTAGTGTTTCTGAGGTTTTTCGTTAGTGAGTTAACCCACTTTTAGTATTTTTCAACTTAATATTTGTATGGGAGGGGGGCGTGGTTATTATCCGATTTCTTTCATTTTTGAAATGTATAAGGAAATGGCTAAAAAAAAAAGGATTGCGAAAGTTTGGTTTATATAGCTCTATTGGTTTGCGAGATATATACAAAAATCCGATTTGGGGGCGGGGCCACGCCCACTTCCTCAAAAAAATTACATCCACATATGCTCCCTCATAGTGCGATCCTTCATACCAAATTTTATTTCCATAGCTTTATTTATGGCTTAGTTATGGCATTTTATGTGTTTTTGGTTTTCGCCATTTTGTGGGCGTGGCAATGGTCCGATTCTGCCCATTTTCGAATTTGATCTTCTTATTGTGCCAAGGAATATTTGTGCCAAGTTTCGTCAAGATATCTTAATTTTTACTCAAGTTACAGCTTGCACAGACGGACAGACGGACAGACGGACGGACGGACAGACATCCGGATTTCAAATCTACTCGTCACCCTGATCACTTTGGTATATATAACCCTATATCTAACTCGTTTAGTTTTGGGTGTTACAAACAACCGTTATGTGAACAAAACTATATGTAATACTCTCTTAGCAACTTTGTTGCTAGCAACTTTGTTGCGAGAGTATAATTACTGAAAATTCTAATTTTTTCGTGTCTCTGACTGTCCCTAACCCCTTAATCTTAAACTATTAAATAACTTTTATTTAATAACTCTCATTACAAAATTGTGTCTGTGGTAAAGCTTCTCTTTGGTTCCTTGTATTTATTTATATTCAAATTTGTTTTTGTTGTACTATATTGTGCTTTAGTAAAATTAAATTGTAAACATTGAAGCGCTATGAGAAGGGAAAATAATAACACTTCTAAACGCCATTGTGGCTGCTATTTAAAGCACACCTCGAGCAATGACTTTGCTGGCGCTCAAGAAGCCTTGTTGCCCTTTCATGCAGTCATCATATGTGTATGAATACATTGAAAAGTGGTGCAAAAAAAACTCTTTCAAAACTTATGAACTTTACAATAACTTGTGCGCTGTAAAAGGTACTACACGTTACTCCCCAACCAAAGCCGGTGTTTTTAAGTTCGTGTGTGTATATAAAATTTTGGAAAACCAATTTTGCGCACAAGTAACTGTTTGCCTCTTTGGTTAACCAGGAGAATATATATGCATTTATGAGCTTACACGTGTGCTGAGTACACATGTATTGTATGTAAGTGGGCATGTGAAATGCCAACGGGAATGCATATATTGGCGAAAACGAGTCCGAGCAGGGAAAAATAATGAAGACTCACTTGCAAGGTAGAAAGTTAAATATCAATCAAAATGGTACTTCGAGTTTTAGAACTCTTATTCTTCTGTTGTATTTTGTTGGCTTCATTTGGCTTACTATAACCCGAATCCACATTCGACATTCAGATTGACTTCTTTATAGTAGAGTGAATATTTTAAGCATATCAAGAAAGTAGAATCGAAATAATCAGAATAATCATTAAATTATCGACATTTGACATTGATATTAATCCTTTTGGTATAACGTGTACGGGTTCAGAGAGTCCGATTGTCGTTAAATTTAAACGGGTTTTTATGAGTTTGGAGAATTTTGTTTTCTAAAAGCTCGCAGTTCGTTGCTTGTTCCTGAATTCTTGTCCAAAAACAAGCCTACCCCAAAACTCGAGTTTGAGAAGTTTTTCGACGATGGGGTGAAGCGCGGGCATAAGTGCATGATATCGAATTGGTACCATTTTAAAGGCATCAACATTAATATAGACTATTGAATAAATGTTTTTTTTTTCAAAAAACGAAAATTCCCGTTATTTTTTGAACATACCTCATATATAACATATGTAGGATTTAAAATATTTCTCCTCAATAAAGCCGTTCTAACTTCATGATTAGCGATATCAGTCAGATTTAGACTTAGGTTGTATTGCCAATAAATAAGAAAATATATTTTTTTAATTAATTTTTTTTTTTATATTTCAAAGAATTTTCGAAATGGTGTTCTGCAATGTAATATTTGTAAAGTGGAGAATAATCTCGATTTTTCGACAATCCTTAGAATCATATAGACTAGACTTCCTCATAGAAAAGTGTGCAACAGTAAGTAGAATAATGACTAACAAAACGATATGTTCCAATAACAGAATCAACCAAGAAGAAGAAGCAGCTCTTCAAAACCAAAAATAAATCTGAATATGTCTCAAGAGCACCAAGAGCTTGTAAAATCTCTGTTCTAAATATATAAATTTTTCAATTAAGGCATAGAAGTGGAAATTGTTCATCTTCCTCCCAGCAGGGTGCATATGCCCACGCATACCACATGAAAGTAGAAACTGCTGTGAGCATAACATAATAATAATTACGTATGTTGCATGCGCAACGCTACACACACATGTCTAAAAGTTTAGTTGGATTTGTAAGTATATGTGCGCTTGAACAAGCGCTTTGTTCTTTAGCCAACTCTCAGCCTAATAATGAGTTTTTGCGGTGATAAACAAACCAATTTTACTTTTCTGCAGCTTTTTACAGCTAAAATGGCCAAACCTGCTACGAGTGCTGCACTAATGATAATTACAGAATATATATGTATGTATGTATGTATATGTGTATGTATGTATGGCTCTGCCACATAAGTTGCAAGGTAAATACTTTGAATTGAATTTAATTTGCGACCGCAAGTGCAAAATTTAATTAAAAGCCAGTAGCGGCTGTTTTCCCGCGAAAGAATTTCGTAAATTTCGACAATTTCGAAATCACGAAAAACGATTTTGATTAGATTTTATGAAGCCACCGCGACAAGCTAGCTTCCATGCTTATTTGTGCAGGGCTAAAAGCGGCGAATGGTGGTAAATGAGGTAAGTTCAAGTTGAATTGGATTTTGATTTTCGTTTTTTGTTGTTATTTGTTTTTGTTGTGACTGAGTGTATCAGCTGTCCTTGAGTTACAAGTAAGCGCGCAAGTATTTAGGTACCAAAGACGTGCCGTTTGGTTCGTGCTGCTATGTTTGTGTATATATAATTCTCACGTTGTTGTTGTTTTGTAAGACTCATGTTGTTTTTGTTGTTGTGCATTGTTGCTTTTATGTGTTTTCATTTTGTTATGAAAATCGAATTAGCGGTATTACGGCACAATCCGCAACCAACTTTGGCGCTGATTATCAACACAATAACAACGCGCTGCCATATATCCAAGAAACACACATACACATACATACATACATATATACACTTATATATATACATATGTGTATTGACACATTTTTGGTTACGCTTTAGTTTCGCGTGAGTCACGCAGCTTGTTATTCGGTGCGCCTTTGTACCACACTTCAGCTCTGTCAGTACTTACATTCAGCCGGTGGTAAGCAAGTGAAGTATGAACTTTCTTTCACCAACTTGACTTGCATGCGCTTTAAACGCTTTCACATACTCGTGCATATATACATATATTATTAACGTTTAGCACCTTCGATTATATACGAAGTTATAAATAAATTACCACAGCGCACATGTGCGTGCGTGCGAGCGTTCCACTTCTTGAGGTTCACTTTAGTGCGATTAACGGTAAATAAGCATTGTGGTTGAGTGAGTGGTTGGGCAGCAAGAGTCGCTGACACCTTTATGGTGATTGCGTAGACTTGTTGATTAAATTATTTTTCGCACGCTAACGCTGTGAGATTGCGCCCACATACACAGCGTGTTCCACGATAGCGTGATTGTTTGTGTATTTATAAATATTTACGGATGCAGGCGTACAATTTCATGCATACAAATCACCAGTTCCGACGCCTTAAAGCAGCGAGTCTCACATCTTCTACGCATTACAAGTTGGAGTCTTTTCCTGCTGATAAATACCAATATAAGTTCACATACAAGGTGTGTTCAAAAAATAACGGGAATTTTTGAAGAATTCAATTGTCAAGATGCCACCCTTCATATTCGTCCGACATATGACACCGTGTGACTATTCTCTATTTCCAAAAACGAAGACAACATTAATGGACCGTCGCGACAAGCATACAAGAAATCACTAAGAGAGTCAAAGCCTATGCCAAAAATCGAGTTTTATAGAAAGTCTATCGACGATTGGAAGAAGCGCTGGCATAAATGCATAACATCGAATCGGCACTATTTTAAAGGCAAAAATATTAATGTAGACAAATGGATAATTTTTTTTTACAAAAACAAAAAATTCCCGTTATTTTTTGAACATACCTCATATACTCATATACACACACACTCTGGCATATGTAAATATAACAACTTGCGTGAAAGTCCTAATATCATTTAATATTCAATGTAATGTCTTACAGCACCGCTAGTTACCGTTAGTATTTTTCGTATTTCGCCACACAGCAGTTTCTTTTCATGACCGACACCTTTCCGCAATGCCGAAGTGGGCTCACTCGTAATTTACTGATTGCGATCACCGGATTTTTAGTGACTACCCGCAGGCAGTCAGCAGCAGACCGTTATATTTGCACACGCGTTGGAGATGCGTGCGTGTGTGTGGGCGGCACAGTTTTCTTTCTTCTATAGTGTGCTAGAAAGTAGTTCGTGCGAAGGAAGCATGCTAATAAAAATAAATCGGTGATCGCCCCTCCGATAGGCAGCTCTTGGCGGCGTACTTCATTTATAAGAAGTGATTCGTGCGGAAATACTTGAAATAAGGTGTTGTCAAAATAAAACGGGGCTTTAGATACATATACATATGTACATATAATATATACTGGCAAGTAATTGTAATTTACATATACAGCATGAAGTAGTCGATGAAATAAAGCTATAACTGTATTATTTGACGTTGACGTTCATTTCTATATCTAAGTCTACTTTTAAAAATATTTTGAGTAAATTTTTGGTTTTTCCTACCTTAAGCCTTAGTAACTTCATTCCTCATATTCTAAACTTTTCGGAAATTTTTAATAATGAAAAAAATGAAATATGAATGAATATAGCATATATTAAACACGAATTTAAAGCAGACTTAGGGCAGTCCAATGTCTCTATCCTCTGAAATAACTTTGATCAGTCTCAGAGAAGAGTTCATTCACTCTGATAGCAGAGCGGCAGAGCCTTGAAATCGTTAACTGTATCAGAAACTAATTACTGCTTAGGCTTAGTCTTGAAACTATAAACTCATGGGTCTGTATGAAAGAGCATTATCATTTCAATATCTCTCTCAAGTGATACCGGTGATTTTAGTCAGTTACTAGCACTTCCGCGACTAGCCGAGAACAGACGCAAGAGAACTATCGGCTTATTCTTAGATGTTAATCATCACAACAAACCTTCCTCAATACATAGAGGCTCCTAATCAGCATATAGCAGATTTTATTCACATTATAAAAGATCGGCGTTTCGTTTGTTTAAGGGGTTATATACAGTTAAAATTTTCAAAAAATCGATTTTTTTGCGTTTTCTTAATATATATATATATATATATATCTGAGTATATACACACAAAATTTCAAGTCGATCCGACGAATATTTTCGAAGTTATAGACACATTATTGAAGGCACGCCAACTACTTGTAAAGTGCTCTCAAAACTTTAAAATCGTTTTTCTCGAAACGGTGTTTTCAAAGTCGGTGAGCAAGATTTCTCAGAAACGGCTGAACCGATCGGTCTGAAATTTTTACACAAGCTTCTTAACTATATTTTTTAGTACTTAATCGAAGGATTTCCCCATCCGATGAAAATTTCATATTTTTATAAACAATTAAAGACCCGAATTTTGGTCGAAAATCGAACCTTTTGCTTTGAGTAGCCGCCATTTTGTTAAAAATTTTTTTTGCTAATTCCTTCGATCAAACACTAGATTATTTATTATATTAATGAAATTTATTTGGTTTTTGCATTTTAGATGATCCAGTCCAGAGATATCGTGCTCACCGCAAGAGACCAATTTTTTGCGGACCTCTGCAAAATTGGCAATATCAACGTTGTCGATAATTATTTTTGGCAATAAAAAATATGTGAATATAGTTTAAGTTTGTCATAATATACCTGCCAAGTTTCAAATCAATAAATCAAATAGTTTGCTTAGAAAAAATTCTTGAAAAATGCATTTTTTTCGACCTCCTAACTGTATATAACCCCTTAATGTTCACTTTAAAATATAATATTTATAGACTTTAAAACATTTTAAATTAAGTTAAATACAATTTATGTTTGTATAGTTATTCTAAACTAGCTCAAGCTTTAAGGATTTGCACCATAATCAGCTACCTTTTATGAAAACTTTAGGTTATCCAAAATGACAGACCACATATTACCGAAATCTTATTTTATGATTTCCATCAAATCTGGTTTAAATTCTCACTTTTCTTGCAACAACAAATTCTCTTCACCTGCAAATGCATAGCTGTGAATGGCACAGGAATTAATCAAGCAACTAGACTACTCGCTTCATACCTGCAACTTACACTTGCCACCTATTTATGTACAATTTACAGACTATATACAGGAAATATCAACGAGCGCAGCGTTTAACATGCTTTTCTATTCTATTATTTCATGCAACCAAAAACCAGCTGCAGTAATGAAATTACATTACACCTAACGTTGTTTCCTAGCTACCACAATTTGTATGTCCGTGCTTAGATTTCGAAGCACATTAAAGTGCTGCACTTAGGGATGTACGATATGTTTTAAGAAAAAATTCCAAAAATTAATTCTCAGAAGCAAAAACAAAGAAATTAAAATTTCAAATAATTCCAGTGAAGAGTAAGTCTCTTTTGGAAGGGTTATAAGTTAAGAAAACTGTCTTCCGTATAAATTTTAATAAACACTAATAGCACACCCTAATAGCATGCAATACGCACGGTTCGTTTTGCATTCTCAAATTTGTAGTTGCAACCGTAACATTACCCAGTGTATACGAGCATTACGTGTGTACAACGAAGATTATTTTTCAGAGTGAAAATGAAGTGAAACTTGTGTGTGCGGTAATATTTGCTGTTGGATTTAGCTTTAATCGTTTTCATTTGGTGAACTGGATAATATATTGTACGGTTGTATTTGCAACAAAGTTACGTTTGGTACACAGTTGTACTACAAAGTGGTTACAAAATGCTATGACAATTATGTGGGTGCAGCTGCTAAATGCGACTAATGAGAATTTCGGTGAATATTGGAATTATTTCAAATTAATAACGGTATATGTATGTGAGTATATACATTTGGTATAATACAATGTGGAGATTGTTTGGTAGTTGTTGGAGTTAACTTTCCATGACAGAATGTTCATTTAATATGGTCTTGTGATTTTGATACAGAATATGATACATGTGTAATTTTTAGCTTTATACAGTAGAACTTCTATAACTCGATTTATTCTATTAATAGCGTTTATGAGCCGTATTTCATACACATTTACTTCCATAACATAAACTTCGAACTTATCACCCGAATTCTTGAATTGTTATTTTATTTTCATTTATTTTATTTTATTTTATTTTATTTTAATTTATTTTATTTTATTTTATTTTATTATATTTTATTTTAATTTATTTTATTTTATTTTATTTTATTTTATTAATTTAATTTAATTTAATTTTATTTTATTTTATTTTGATTTATTTTATTTTGATTTATTTTATTATATTATATTTTAATTTATTTTATTTTATTTTATTTTATTTTATTTTATTTTATTTTATTTTATTAATTTAATTTAATTTAATTTAATTTTATTTTATTTTGATTTATTTTATTTTGATTTATTTTATTTTGATTTATTTTATTATATTTTATTTTAATTTATTTTATTTTAATTTATTTTATTTTATTTTATTTTATTTTATTTTATTTTATTTTATTTTATTTTATTTTATTTTATTTTATTTTATTTTATTTTATTTTATTTTATTTTATTTTATTTTATTTTATTTTATTTTATTTTATTTTATTTAATTTAATTTAATTTTATTTTATTTTATTTTATTTTATTTTATTCTATTTTATTTTATTTTATTAATTTAATTTAATTTATTTTATTTTATTTTACTTTATTTTATTTTATTTTATTTTATTTTATTTTATTTTATTTTATTTTATTTTATTTTATTTTATTTTATTTTATTTTATTTTATTTTATTTTATTTTATTTTATTTTATTTTATTTTATTTTATTTTATTTTAATTTATTTTATTTTATTTTATTTTATTTTATTTTATTTTATTTTATTTTATTTTATTTTATTTTATTTTATTTTATTTTATTTTATTTTATTTTAATTTATTATATTTTATTTTATTTTATTTTATTAATTTAATTTAATTTATTTTATTTTATTTTATTTTAATTTATTTTATTTTATTTTATTTTATTTTATTTTATTTTATTTTATTTATACTCCTGCTGGGATCGTATGAATAGGTAGTAAAGTCAACCGTCCGCCATGGCGTATGAGTAACATTTTGAATGTCAGTAAAATACCGAATTATTTTCCAATCAAATTAATCTAGATTTATCAGCATTATTTTATTTTATTTTTTATTGCTAATGAATGCCCACACATTTTTAAAATATTATTTTGAATCGACTATATCCAGAATACACATCCTGAAAATTTTCGAAATTCAAGCAAAGCTCAGGAAGCTTCAAATATTCGCAGTTTAACACTTGCAACCAATATAAATTAGTGCTTAATGACATCCAGCGCAACATCAAATGAAAATCGGCAGCAAATTTATTTTTTCTTTTTTCTGATATATTAAATATACATGCATGAATGCTCTCAAGTGCATGGATATTTGGAAAAACTAAAAATTTCAGCAAAGCAAGTCAAAATATTGCGGACTGCAGCTTTTTCAATATTAGAAAATAACCCAAAGCATTTATTTATTCATGTCAATGCACAGTGTAAATATATGTATATATATATATATACTCGTATATGCACCTCTGAGTATTTAAATAAATATTTGATAAGCAAAACCGTCGTGTTGGTAGCACTTTCTGTGCTGATAAAACCGAAATTTATGTACACACGTGTTTTGCTGAATTTTCAAAAATATAATATTTTTTGCACAAAGCAAAATTGGTTTCAGTGGCAATTTGCTTGCGTTTGTCATGCCAGTGAAACCCACATGAGAACTAACCACTATGTCGGTTATATCGGGTATATGGTGTGGAGTGAGCTGATATTAATTGTTGACGAAATGGAGCTGAAGCTTTTAATTGTATAGAATTTTGTAGTGCTTTCGTATTTTTATTTTTGAATTATTTTTTTTCTATTTTGTAACGAACAACAATATTTGCTGGGATGGCGGTAACTTTAAATTGGCTTTTAGATTGCATAATGCTGACTGTGTATAAATAGTAGCTTTGGTAAATATGAGAAGGAATTTCGGTGAGTGTATTTGACTAATATTAATTATGCTGCGCAGATTGGAATTATATGCTGCAGATATAATAGAAAGCATTATACTTTTATACCCTGAACAGACAGGGTTAAGTTTAAGTTATTAAGTTTGTCACGAAGTTTGTAACACCCAGAAGGAAGCGTGGGAGACCCTATAAAGTGTATAAATAAATGATCAGTATGTTGAACTGAGTCAATTTAGCCATGTCCGTCTGTCTGTCCGTCTGTATATATACGAACTAGTCCTTCAGTTTTTAAGATATCGTTTTGAAATTTTGCAGATGTTATTTTCACTTCATGAAGCTGCTCATTTGTCGGAACTGCTGATATCGGACCACTAAATCATATAGCTGCCATACAAACTGAACGATCGGAATCAAGGGCTTGTAAGGAAAACTTCCGCATTTTACTACATATCTTCACGAAATTTGGTGTGAGTTATTGCTCACAGAAATAATTTAATCTCCGAAAAAAATGTTCAGATCGGTTCACTATAGCATATAGCTGCCATACAAACCGAACGATCGGAATCAGTGACTTGTATGGAAAACTTCCGCATTTGACGTGGTATCTTCACGAAATTTGACATGGATTACTGCTTAAGGTAATAATATAATCTCCGCAGAAATTGTTCAGATCGGTTAACTATATAACATTAATGTTTCTAGCAAACAACCCGTCTAAAAAGTATTAGTAAAATGTTTTCTTTGTTTTACTTACTTTTTCTTACGTCTTTAGATTTGCTTAAAGAGATAGTTACTAAAAGAAATGCACCTGTGAAGGGTATATTAGCTTCGGTACAGCCGAAGTTAACGTTTTTTCTTGTTTTATTTTATTATATTTTTAAATCGAATTTCTGAAAGTGAATTATAACCAGATTTATTTTTCTTTTTATGGTGAAAAGTTATCTCAAATTGTGGTTTTTGTTATATACAATTTTCTAATAATTTTTAAACAAATGGAATCAGTTTATTACTAAACTAGTTTGAGTCTAAAAGTTCAATACACAGATAAATGCACTTGAATGCCTTAGCATATGCCAGCAGGAGTGAGCTTTATTTAACGATTTCCATTGTTGTCTCCTCAATTACCTTAAAACTACTCTTTCTCTGCAGCTCGATATGCTACATTCATAGAACACACATACAATCTCTGTTAGTAGTCCATAAACAACAATAAAAACCAATTTGCCAACACTACGTAATTGTCCACATTTATTTAGTCTAAATGTTTATTGCATTTATATATGGACGGGTAGTTCTAAGACAGCACTACCAGACAACACAGCTTGTTGTTGTTGCTAAACCTAAGTAAATAACATAAATGCAACGGTAAATGTCGTTGCTTTAATAGACAAAAGAATTTCTTTTATTGAGTAACTTTTTGTAGTGACATTAAATAGTTGAATAGACGCATTGTGTGTACGCTTAGAGTCATTGAATAAAATATATATAGATACAGATATTTGTCCTTGTTATCACAAAAACTTTTGACAACGCAGCCAGATAAATTACTCCTTTATATTAATTAGTTGTTGAAGTTGGTTTGCTGAAGTTACTTTCTTTGAAATTTTTTGATAAGAGTTGCCACATATTTTTAATTGTTGAGCATATTTTGTGTATTCAAGTGGATATTACTATGAATTTAAATGATTTTCTTTATTTCTGCTTAAATGACACAGCTTAAATCGCTTATATGGCTACACATGTATACTACTGTATTGGGACACCGGTGCGTATGAGTAATATTTTGATAGCACAGGACGACTTGACAACACTTGAACAATTTTCATAAGAATTTTTTTTATACATAAGAATTTTATATTATATCATATAATAACAGTTCTTCTCTATTCAAATATATAAAAAAAAGTGTGAAAAATGTTCAATATGCCTCTCCAAGCAAAATGTTACTCATACGCCCCGTAACATACATATGAAAATGTTTTATTTTTTAGAAAATCACACATTAAACTAGTTCAGTAAAATTCTCAATAGTTCAGTCATATCAAATAGCCTCTATAATTTTCTAGTTTAAATGCAAATTTTTATTTTCCAATATTTTCTTACACAAACATTGAAACAAAACAATTTAGATGGCAACACTCTTATGCACACATATCGCCTGCAACTCACTGAATATCCAGTAAACATTTTCTAACTATCCTTCTAACTACTTTTCTATGTAAGTCCATACATATACATTATCTACTTGCGTGTAAAAAGCACAAAATGAACAGAAAATATACAGAAAAAAGCAGAAAAATAAACAATAACTTCTCTTTAAGCACGCCAATAATCCTATCAAGGCGATAATAGATTCCGTAAATATCCAGCTGACACAAATAAGCAGCAAGCAACAAAAAAAAAGTCATGAAATTGCAGCACGCATGCGAGAAAAAAAATTAAGGGAAATGAGCATCAAGTAATTTCGTAAATATTCATATTCCAAGAGGTTTTGGAGGAGACAAGAAAAAATGGGGCATGAGAATTCATATTCTATGAGAATTCAGAATACTCTTGAATTTAAATGGGATTTTAAATGCGCTTATTAAGAATCTAAGATTTTATGCGTATTTTATTATCAAGACGACTTTTTATTATTCCAGCAATAATTTCTGATTTCTGATATGTAATGAAGAAGAATTACTTATGGAGGAAAGTCACTGTATAATTTTCAAAAAATATTTTTTGTTTTTAATGTTTGATAAACAGAAATACAGTATGTTAAGCGTGTACTACGAGAGGAAAAAAACTAAAAAATTAACCGTAAATTCAGACGTTTTTTAAAGACTTATTGTTCACATAACGGTTGTTTGTAACACCCAAAACTAAACAAGTTAGATATAGGGTTATATATACCAAAATGATCAGGGTGAAGAGTGGAGTTCAAATCCAAATGTCTGTCTGTCCGTCCGTCCGTCCGTACGTCCGTCTGTGCAAGCTGTAACTTTGTGGAAGGTTGCTTTCGAAAATGAGCAAAATCGGACCACTGCCACGCCCACAAAATAGCGAAAACCGAAAACACATAATGTGTCATAACTAAGCCATAAATAAAGCTATGGAATTAAAATTTGGTATGGTATCGTTTGGGTTAATAATAATAATGGAAGCTTCACTCAGATATTTTTACAAAATGGAAAATGGGCGTGGCGTCGCCCACTTATGGGTCAAAAACCATACCTCAGGAACTACTCGACCGATTTCAATGAAACTTGGTTTGTAATAGTTTCCTTACCTCCTAATAATATGTTGTGAAAATAGGCCAATTCGCTTCACAACCACGCCTACTTCCTATATACCAGAACTTTGAAGTCGATCTGAATCGTTTACTTTACAATATATAAAGTAAGCACTAGTTAAGATATCGGTGCAGAACTTTGCACAAATACTATGTTAATAGTGTGGCAGCCCCATTCTAAAAATCGCCGAAATCGGACCATAGGTTTTTAAGGCCCCATATATCGAACACGAGGACATCAGGGCTTCTAACCTAATATTATGGTTTCCAACTTTAAATGGACTTTATACAATATATATGACGAATATGTGGGTCAAATTGTGTATTATAAAATATTAATTAAGTTAAATAAATAAATTGCGAGAGTATAAAATGTTCGGTTACACCCGAACTTAGCCCTTCCTTACTTGTTTTATATATTTTTTTTTGTAATTAGATAGATTGTAAAAAAATAAATACTTTCGTTTTCCAGATAAAATCAACAAAATTTGGTTTAAAATAAATAAATATTATTTTATAACCTCAATATATAAAAAAAAAATTTTGGCATTTAATTTGGCATCCCAACTCATTTGTTATAAATGATAAGGTAAGAAAATACAAAATCAGTCAATAATATTAATTTATACTACATATTTCAACATCAAAATTTAATGTTTGTCTATGAAATTTTCAAATCCAGTTTATTACAAGTTTTCGAATATCGCCCGGAATTTTTAGTTTTATTTCCTACAATCCTTAAAATATTTGAAAGATCTGCTCTAAGTTTTTATATAATCCACTTCTAGTCTATCTCCTTCATAGCTGATCGGTTATATAGCACGCCAATCCTGTCGAGTACCCAAGATGTTAAGAAGAAAAAGCGATAGCTGAGTGACACACTTTCAAGAATTAGGTTCAAACCGCTCAAACCATTCTTAAAATACTGAAAATTCTATATTATTTCTAAATTTCAACATATTTGCATAATACCATATCAACCTGCTTCCTTCTTCTTTTGAGTACCTCATCAAAGCTACACCAACAAACTCAGCTAATTCATTTATTTACATACCAAATCTAAACAATATGAATATATATCTACATACGTATATATTCAAGGAACGCATATACAAATTCACCGAAGTTTCATTGAATTTTTCTGACAAAAACTTTTTGCGCCAAAAGTTCGAAAAAAAAGAACAACAACAACAGCAAACAAACAAGTTTCGTTAAGCGCCACAGGCAGTGCTTGAATTACATGCTAATAAGCACTTCAACAAATCCGCCAAGAGCATTCAGCGGCAAACCAAGTGTGTCAACGTGCGACGACTGCTCACTTGTCTTAGCAACCAGGCAATTTAACGTCCGAGTAAATATTATGTATTTTATTGTATATATTATTTTTTGGTTTGTTTGTTGGTGCTATCAATTCGTGGTATAAGCCACACACAGGCAGGCTGAGCGCTTATCACATTTCTAGCGCAAATTTGTTGAAAAAAGGTTGTCTTTGGTGTAAGTTTCTACTTCAGTTTTATTCTTGTATGCTCTATATATTATTGCTGCAATGAATTTAATCCGTCTGCCTTTCGACGTCTCATCGCTTCATCTCTTATTCACAACAATAAATGGCTCTTTACTAGTTTTCGAGAACTATTTAATTGTAAATATAAACTTTGTGCGCAGAACTCTGAAACTTTTGATTGCCCCATTCACTCTCCAGAAAGCAAATGCGAATATCAATACGAGAGTGTGTGTGTGTACATATGTGTGTTTGTGGATTAGATTTATTTTTATGCTGGTTTGTCTGTCTGTTGTTATATGACACCGCAGGCTGGCAGCTATAAAAAAAAGTTGAGTGAAAGCAGGCAGACAAATGGCTGGCTATGCCTTTCGGCTGCATTTATATGTGCTTTTGCAGTTATGTGTGTGTGTCTATGTGTGCATTGCGAAGTTTCTCGTTTCTTGCTAATAAAAGTTGGCATAAGAATCACAAATACTCGTATGGCAATTAGCCTACTCGTAAATTTGTGTCAAGTGTCCGCCTACGAGTAGACATGGAGCTGGAAAAAGCGTTCGTATCGCAATAGTTTTTTATACACAAGTGTAGGCTTGTGTGCATCCTTAAGTTTTAGTTTAGTGCAAATATAAATAAGTTTTCTACTATAAATATTCTTTATAACCAATATAACGAACAAGTGTTGTGTTAAGGTTAAGTGATTTCATTTATACACATTATTTTTAACCTTGAATATATATGTATATTATACCTAACAAAATTTTAGTTATGTTGCATTAATCTGAAGAACATTTAGTGTCTCAAGATCGCTTGGTAGTGTTGTGTATTGAAGATATTAGGCCTACAACTTTGCTTCCGCCGTTTTTTTTTTGTAAATTTAGGGCTTTTTTCACTTAGGAAGCCTCACCGTACGTTTCCGAAAGCATTCGATGAGCCTCATTCGCACTTTTCTTGGAATTAAAATAGCAAAATTTCCCGCAAATGTCGAGAATTCGGCCCAAGGGTTAATGTTGACACAAATATCCAAGATCGATATAAAACGATTTTATCGATTTAATCAACCGGTGCTTGACCCTAGAGAAATTCCCCGCAAATGTCGAGAATTCGGCCCAAGGGTTAATGTTGACACAAATATCCAAGATCGATATAAAACGATTTTATCGATTTAATCGACCAGTGCTTGATCCTAGAGACATTCCCGGAAATGTCGAGAATTCGGCTCAGAAAGTGACATTTTCAGTTGAGAATAAGTTTGGGATGCAAACAGAACTCTACAAATATTTTGTTGGGTTAATGTTGACACAAATTAATTTAATCGACCAGTGCTTCATTTTTTATTTAATTGTTTACGTAAAATAATATTTCTTGACTCGACTCCAAATGAAAGACTATTCCTTAGTGGTTTACTGAAATTCATACAGATCATTTGAGTATCGACGACTTGTACTCAACAGTGAATGACCGAAAAAAAGTTGAAACACGAAAAGAAAATTAACCAAAAGACTCAAATTTGTTTCAATAGTCTAAAGAAATCAATGAAACCTGTTTGGCATAGCGTCCTACCATTTCAACGGATGGTAAATCAAACAAATTGACACGAAATGGCATGAAGTTAGGTTCAAATGTCTCCTATTCACTCTGTTCCCCGATATATTGGTTTATCAGAGACATTTTTCTAATCTTTGACCTCAAGAAAATCTTCGCTGGAAAGAAACTTTCATGGCAGAGGCCTAGTTGAAGCAAAAGACAAACCATACCTCAAATTTAGTACCGAAAAGTTGAGAGATCTTCATAATGGGTTACTCGCCATATTTTCACAAAAACACTAAAATGAGCTCATAAAGTTTAAAATATACATAAATAATACCAGTGAAAACATTTAAACTTAAGAGCTCTATATACTAGATGTGTTTAAAAAATAACGGGAATTTTAAACACGGTTTCGTTGCCTGTTCGTGAATTCTTGGCCAAAAAATACTGTAAATTAATACTGTAACTGATGCTCCAGCCTCCAGATATGTGAATTTTTCCAAATTTCCAAAAATTAATAGAACCTTAAAGGCCCGTCGTTTTACAAGCATACGAGAAATCAATGAATGAGCCAAAGGCTATTCCAATAATCGAGTTTGAGTAGTGTTTTGACGATTGGAAAGGGCTCTATCATAAGTGCATGATAACGAATGTGTAATCTTTTGAAGGCCACAACATTAATGTAGACGAATGAAAAAATATATTTTTTTTTTTAACAAAATTCCCGTTTTTTTTTGAACCCACCTCGTATTGCATGAATCTGAAGAAAATGTAATATCGCGTATCGCTTCCATTCTCCGTTTCTTTTTACAACGACCCAAGAACTTCCGCGCTTCTGTAGTTTGAATTACCTCTGAAACCACTTACAATTTCTTTTCCTTTGATATAAAGAGCCAAAGTGAATCATATGAATTCGATAAGCGTATATGATGTATGATAGCATATGAACAACAAAGCAATAACACGCAGCCGTGACAGCTAAATAATTTATTATTATGATCGAATCGCTAAAGTCGAAAAGCTTGAATTTATATACGAGTAAGTCTAGTATATTGCATGTTTGTTCCGAAACTTCAATACTTCCTACGTGCGCTACTATATGTTTATTTATTGATTTTTTGTTGAATTTTATTTGTATTGAAATGCGCTAATAAGCGCTGAGTAAACAACATTAATCAATTATTGAGGGCAGAAAATGAAATGTCATTTGACAGAAAAAATGAAGGATAAAGCTAAAAGGGCTTTGATGTGAAAACACGCTAATATTTGTAGGTAGATGACGAAAGTTGGAAATATAATGAGGGTACTGATAAATGAAGACTCTTTTAGTATTTTATAGTAGGTACTACAGGGATTTTGAACTGAAAACTCTGGTAAGCAATTTTTTATATTGGAAATTAATGTCTTATAATTATTTTTAACGATTGATAATGAAAAAGTCTGGATCTGAAAAAAATATCACAAAAATTATATTCAGACAAACCCAATTTCGATTATGTTATTCAATTTATTTTAATTGAATTTCAATGCATAATCCCACCATATATTAAAAGAAGTTATATAATTGTTCATATATAAATACATACATACACATGAATGACATCAGACTTTGATGTTTGTACACTCTTTAAATTGCGTACACAAACATCATAAATTATTCATCTAAAGACCGGCATATTTACCCACACACACACAACCCCTTACACACATATGTACATACATACAAAAGCAACTGTGTGCAAACGGCTATCGATACGCAGTGAAGCAGTTTAATTGTAGAAAGCGAAAGAGCGGCACGTACTATTTGTCAATGCGTAGCCGAAATGGCATCACAGCATGACACCAATTTCTTCTTTTTTTTTGTGCGTGGCTATTTAAGTTATTACTGTGCCTTTTCCACCCACTACACAGTGCTCACACACACACACACAAATTTACAAATATAAAAATATACATATATATATATATATATAGATATATATATATCATATCATCATATATGTATATTTGTGTTTGTATTTGCATTTCAATTTTTTGTTGCTGTTGTTATTGTCAATATGTTGTACTACACTGTTCTGTGTTGTATGTCTTTCATGTTACTCATACGCACCAGCGGCTCGCATAAATTGAATTCACATATTTTAGCCGGAACCCTTCGTTTTAATTTACGGTCACACGTTCAACAGTTAAGCCGATCAAAATTGCTTTCATGAAAAATTTAATTTAAAAATTTATACTGGCATTATCAATACAGTTCGGGCGCGTGATTTTTATTTATATTTTTTACATTTTTCTTCTTTTTTATACTCTTTTTGTATTCGTTTTTATATTTTTTTTATATTTTTTTTATTTTTTATATTTTTATTATACTTGTTCACAAGCATTAAAATTGAATATTAATGACATGGCTACGAAACACTTATTATGTTGTTGTATAATAAATTACAACAATCCCACTAAAGCTCCACATCACAGACAGACTTACATATAGGTATGTTTGTGTGTGTATGTAAACACTTATTTAAAGCAATCAATGCGAGGCATTTAAAACACTACTAAAATATGCTCTGAATGCATATATTACACACACATACATATATACAATATTATACGATCTCTTCACTTTTTATTGTTCATCCTCTTATTCGTTAGTTTTCGATTATTATTGCCTTCACGTGCAGCCACCGCTTTAATTCGGTTTTAAAAGCAAATTGGCAACAATGAAACACTTAAGTAACTCAATGCCGTCAACTGCATATATGTGTTTACATATATATAATATATATATTCAGAAGCCTATACGTATGTACTTCATTAAAATTAACCTTCTGCTTTAATGAACGCTGCAATGACTTTTATCGTAGCAATATATTCGGCACAAGTGTCTGCCTGCCGCCTTCCATATATACTCAAGTGTCTATAAGCACACACACACACACACAGACATTAGTATGTTAAATATGTGCGAAGAATTTTCACAATAATAATTTAAGTCCCATAAATGTCGAGCACTTAACCAGTGCGTAATGTCCGGCCCTCGGAAGCTATTATACTTATCTCTGGCAATACACTGCTGCTCGTTCACACTTATGAATTCAAAGTGTGTGTTTTTGTATGGATTTTTGTAGGAGTCAGTAACCAAGTGCGGCGAGAGTAAAGGGTCCTCCACATTTGAGTCAAGTGGTGGGCACCATGTGGGAGAGATTTTGGCCAGGCTTTTGTTTTTTTTTTATAATTTTTCGATTCATAGAGTAGATTTGTTTTTTTTTTTTTGTTTTTTTATATGTTTTTTTTTCATGATAAGTAAAAATAATAAAAATTACACCGGTTAAAAAAATTTAAATTTTTTTTCACACGAAAACTCATAAAAATTTTTGAATATACGAGGGGCCGATATAAACAATTATATGTAAACATAGAAAAAAAAACTTATGATTTTCGCGAATGTTTACTTTTGTCATTTTTAAGTCTCCAACAATAATCTGCCAGCATTGCTGCGCCAAAAATTCTTTGATAGAGCTTCTCCATCAAGGAAATGTCCTGATGGAACCTCTCGCCTTGTTCGTGACTCACAGCCGCCAAATTTCCCGAAAAGAAATTACAGATGAGAGTCCAGCATTTGTATTTTTACCGACCTCTTTTTACGGACACCCTAAAGCTTTATAGGAAATTTATTCATAAGCCTTTGTAATTTTCCGATTTCCTAGAAAATATTGGTCAACGTTCACAAAACATTTCCGGTGGAGTTTTCCTTGTTAATTCATTTTTTCTTCAAAGCATTTCTCCTTTATCATTTGGACCTATAAATATTCTTTATTTAATCTTTGCCTCGTGGAGTCCTAAACCCTGATTTTCTCATCGGTGTTATCAATATGAAGACTACTTCGACTCAATATATGTATTATATTTATGAATACTCCAGAATCAAAATCAATCATAGTCGATTCTTTTTGAGGAATCATAGCATAATATCTAAGCTATGCTATATGGAGTTTTAATTTAGGTTTTGGGATTGCGACTCAATTTTATTGGAATTAGAGATCGAGGTAAGATCATCTGAAACCTTCCTCCCGCCTTCAGGAGATCAAGACTACCACAACTTGGATCTCATAATCTGAGCTATACCAGTGAACTAGATCAAGACTACCACAACTTGGATCTCATAATCTCAGCTATACCAGTGAACTAGTGAGGCGATTCAAGAATATGACCAGGCATTTAACATCACCTAACCAAACTGGAAACAAATGATGCACTGAAATGGTTCAATTTGTTATTCACAGTAGACTCTATAGAAAAGCACACACTTACTACGAAAACCACGATAAGTACAATAGTGTGTTCAAATTGCAAAAATGAGAGTATTAAATATAACGTTCACCTTTTGTGATTGTGGCTTTTCAATATGGAGGATTTAACTGTCATGCCAATCAGTCAATATAACATTTCTACATTTCAGAGTAAAATATAATATTAACTGCACATACGTCCAAACATATGAATCAAAGTGAATGAAAAGGCGCACAGGTGAAGTTGACACAAACGTTTCTGCGCGCATCCATCATAACTTTCTTGCCAACCCACCCACCAAACGACTGCTTAAACAAATTACATTTTCCACTGAAAGTAAGTAGAAAAAGTATTTAAGATGCTTAAAATTTACTTTGTTCCGCTGAATTTTCGTGGAATTTTTTTTTAAATGAATTGCATTTGTTTCCATGCAGGAAGACACCTACAGTCTTTGAAATACGTTGCGATAAAAAATCATATTTTCTAACCAACGTTTAAAGCGAGTGTTTATATATTTAACAGACGTGTCAAA
Organism: Zeugodacus cucurbitae; assembly: GCF_028554725.1. Taxonomy (NCBI): domain Eukaryota; kingdom Metazoa; phylum Arthropoda; class Insecta; order Diptera; family Tephritidae; genus Zeugodacus; species Zeugodacus cucurbitae. The sequence goes on from NC_071670.1 coordinate 65,111,133, forward strand.
ACCACAAAGCCGCAAACCGCTAGTCAAGCACACAAAAAAAACCGTTACCATAAGATTTCCTGTCTTAATCAGAAATTTCAATATAAAGTCACTTACTCATTCGTCACCGCGTCAGCCCAACAGCCCATCAGCCCATCAGCCCATTAGGTTGCTGTTGTGTGAGTATGAGCACAACCATGACATTGAAGCGCGTCGTCAGATTTCCCTTCAGCCTGGTTGCCCCATGTGCATTGTCAAGTACCGAGTACATTGTGGTGCGCCTTTTTGCCGCAAACAGCAGGGCAACATGTTGCCGCAAACAAAAGTCAAAACGTGGCAGCGAAAAGAAAACTTATTTCTGGTTTTCTGCTTTTCTAGCGGAAAGCGAAAATAAATCGGATGCGTAAACATGGGCGTAGGCGCAATTGCCCTGCGGGAGGGTTTGCGTTGTTGGCATATTTGACTGTGGGAAGCGAGGACAAGCAGCTGCGGCATTTCATTTTTCACGCCAACACGTTAGCAGAAGGTAACAGCAGTACGGGAAAATCAGGTGAAGTGATGTCTTGTTTGGATGTATTTGGCTTTATTCGCTAGTAAAAAATATAGGCTGTAGTTTCAGTTTCAACAGAGTTTTTGGAAGAACTTGATTTTATTGGGACTACTTGAACTAGATAGTTTGATTTGACTTCGTTGAAATGTGCTCGCGTTATAATAACAGTAAATATTTCTCAACAAACCGAGTGACAAATGTGAAAAAGTTATAAAATATTCTCAACCGTTATCTCATGTTCAAAAAATAACGGGAATTTTCTGTTTTTGAAAAAAAAAATTCATTTGTCTATATTAATATTGTTGCCTTCAAAATGGTCCCCATTCGATATCATGCACTTATGCCAGCGCTTCTTCCAATCGTCAAAACACTTCTAAAACTCGTCAAACGCTGGATAACAACCAGCAATTGTGCAGTAGCGAGGTCTTTCTGACCCGCAGTGGATCGAAAACGATCCTTCCAGTTGCTGCCGCTTAGGAAAGCTCAACTCGCCGCATGAATCACCTAATGTCCACCATTCGCCAGAATTAAGTTTAAAAATCTCGGTAGGCACATCTTCGACGATTCCAGCGAAGTAACCGGAATCGATATTAACCGACTTAAGAACTTTTTAATATAGTCCAAGCGCATTGTCGAAAATAAGAGTCTTGACGATCCATCCATCAGAAGTATTTGGGTGTCAAAAAGGACAGTCGAAACTGCCTAAGTGAAACACTCTGCAGTTGCGGAGATCTATCCATGACCTAACCTAACTTAACCTATTGCATTATAGACATCAGACACTAGACCTCATAAACTCTTGAATAATATATGACTCTTGAGCGATCTCAGACCTAATAAGTTAAAGTTTGCTGTAAGAAACAACAACAAAAACTATGGAAATGTAAACCCTCCAACTCTAAAGTCAGTGACTAAATTTTTAATACTGAACCACTGCGCTATGAAAATCAATGGAACACTCCTGTGGGTCTGCTACTATTTTCAAAATTTTACACTTCACTCTCGCTGAAGCTCTTGATGCGCACTCATATGTACAACATGGCATATTTTTTAACCATATACCACCGGCTGTATGGCTTTGAATTCATTTTCTTATCATCGCCATATGTACACAAGCAAGCATTGTCCTGGGTCTGCAAGCCCTCAAAGCGCAACTCCCATGATAATGCGACCCTGCGCTTAACGCTCTCGGCAAATGAGTGCGTACAACGAAGGACAAGCGTCTGTCAAAAAGATAAGTTACCAACTCAAACTGCGCCTCTAACTGCTAAAGCAACAACAAAGCAGGTTCGAAGACAAGCACTCCGGCAATTCAAGAAACCATCTTAACCTTTCAACCGCATTGCTGTACACAATGGAGCATTTCCAAATAACAAAAAAGAAAACAAAATCACAAAATTCAAACACATACATGTGTGTATATGTGGCCAGAGTGGAAGGCAAACAAAGTGTCTTAATGAAAATTGCCGTTGCATTTGGGAATTGTATACAGTCAGTCTTCTTTCAACACAGCGGTTGCTTGCGACACGAAAAAGCAACAAAACGAAAGTGACGCATGTTCAACGCCACATGGCGCGCTTGTCACCAGTTCTTGTCTCTGACTCTTTCTTCTCTTTCTTTTTTTGCTCGTTGCTAATTTTCGTTAACGCTTGTAAGCGCCTATGTGTCTTACTGCGGCGCAAATCTTCAGTTTTTATCCACTTTTCAAAAGCATTGCGACAGCTTAGACTTCTCAAGACTCTTATTTATACAAGAGAAAGGTTTTATATGGTATATATGTATATGGAATTTATATACATATGTATGTCGCCGTAGAAATTCCATCAAATCAGCGAGTTTGTAATTCCAGCTAACTCAGTCTATGTTTACTTCGTAGACTCTAGAGGTTGCAACATAAGTAAATTGTTGTTGCATTTCGAAAATGCCGCAATAGTCAAACAGACGTCCCCAAAGTCATTCGCCAAATAAATAAATTGGTAGACGGCATGTAATCATCTCTAGCAGCCAAGTGTAGCTTTTCATCAAGTGAGAGTATGAGCGCGCTGCGACTATTTGTTGTTTTTGTGCTTGACATTCAACAGAAGCTTGTTAGTTGCATTGAAGTCATACACAAAATATACATACAATCACAATGGACATGGTGACTTTCCATTATATTATTTATATTACTTCCGGTTTCTTCTAGTGCCATGCCTCGACTTACTTCTCTAACTTTGGAACCAAACTTAAAGGACATTTTGTATTAAGAAACATATTCAAGTATGTTCAAAAAATAACGGGATTTTTTGTTTTGTGAAAAATAAAATTATTTATTCATCTTTATCCTTCAATATCCATTCGATATTATACTCTTATGATAGCGCTTCTTCTAATCGTAGAACCAAACTCAAACTCGATTGATGGGATAGACTTTGGCTCTCTCAGCAATTCTTCGATTGCTATTTCACAAGCAAACGGTCCTTCAAGGATCTCTTTATTTTTGGAAATAGGGGAAAGTCACACGGAGCCATGTCAAGCGAGTATGGAAGCTGGACATCGGTAAACATTATGAAAAATAAATTTGAAAATTCGACTTCTCGTTAAAATTACCGATGTTTTCTGGTCACACCTTGTATTTCCATTTTCATTCGACCTACTTCTCTAACTTTGCGACCTCCTCATTCATTCCTACGCATTTACTCATGTCTCACAAGGTCAGTTTATACATACATATATGAGTTTTAGAGATAGCTTTACGCTTAAATGTTACAAATTTTCGTTTGTTACAACAAAGCATTCATCATTGCCCTGTACCATAGTAAAATATGTCTTTGTTCTATAGATACAATATTTATATATAATATATATTGGCAACTACAACAACTCTTGACATTTTCAACAAACATATGTAGTTATTGTATTAAGCTCCCTTACGCAATATTCTCCAAAATAATAATGGAAATGGAAATGAGAATAAGAAGATTTGAATTAGAACGCTCCCTAAACTAAACATCAATAAGAACAAATGTCTACAGTAACAAACAAATATCCGTTTTTGCACTAAATATATGTAGGATGGAATGTATGCATGAGTAGTCATTTGCATTGAGTAGTGAGTATTTGCTTTCCGTTGAAGTAAATCGTATTACTTCTACTTAAGAAAATAAAGTCAGCGCAGCGTACACAGAGGAAAGAAGATACAGGTTTAAGTCTTCGTAACTGCTAAATTTGTATTGCTAACACAAAAGCAAGTCATTTAATTAGAATTCATATAAGACAAGTAATTTCTACATTTGGTTGCAGTTGAAAATCTTATTAGAAGCTTTGTATTAGATGCACGATTTCGAAGAAATGGTAAATTTGGAAATTCTACTACCTTGTTGTTGTTGCTTAAAATTTAGTAATCAAAATGGTTAAAATTTTTGTGGAAGAAAATATTTAAAGGAGGTTTACAGTTAAATTAATTCATCTAATGTATGGGCTATCTAAAACTTTACATCGAAAATAGAAGATATTCCAAAAATAAGCTCAGTTTTCATAGAACACTATCTCGCATGATTATGACCTTGTTCTGTTACTATATATAATTAAAGCATCAGTAACAACCGAACATTTTATACTCTCGCAATTTATTGATATATTTTTATTAAGATAACACACAATTTGACCCAATTTGAAAATCCTATAATTAGGTATATGAGAGCTAGGGGAAGTTATGACCCGATTTTAATAATTTTTGGAACAGAGACACTATTAGAAGAAAAATATTTCCTCTGAATTAAATTAAAATATCTGAGAGATTTACCGAAATTTTCGGTGAATAATTACCATGGGGCCACTGAATTCTTCATATTCGACATTAGAGGCCTTCAAAAGATATAGTCCGATTTCGACAAATTCCGACATTCACAAGTGACGCCATAGATCATATACAGTATTTCTGTAAAGTTTTATTTTGCTATCTTCATTGGTTCCTTATGTATATATTATAAAGTAAAGTTTTATTCCTTTGGAGTTCAAAATTGAGTTACATGGGAAGTTGTCGTGGTTGTGAAACGATTTTATCCATTTTCCACACGTATCATCAGGGTGTCAAGAAAATATTATATACCTAATTTGATTCGAATCGGCAGAGTAGTTCCTGAGATATGGTTTTTGACACATAAGTGGGCGATGACACGCCCATTTTCAATTTTGTAATAAAATCTGACTCCTTCTGCAATTTCTTCTGTAAAATTTAGTGTTTCTGACGTTTTCGTTAGTGAGAGAATCCACTTTGAGTAATTTTCAACCTAACCTTTGTATGGGAGGTGGGCGTGGTTATTATCCGATTTCAACTATTTGCATGATGTGTGATGGGGTATGTAAGAGAACCGACTGCAGAAAGTTTGGTTAATATAGCTTCATTGATTTGCGAGATATATGCAAATAACCGATTCGGGGGCGGGGCCACGCCCACTTCCCCAAAAAAATTACATCCAAATATGCCCCTTCTTAGTGTGATCCTTTGTTCAAAATTTTACCTTTATAACTTTATTTATGGCTTAGTTATAACACTTTATTATCTATGCAGTCGATCAGCAGTAGTCCTGATCGGAAGAAAATGCCCGAGAACGTCAGAGAATGTTTCCAACCCTTGAGCACTTCATCCATTATTACCTCCTGAAGGGTGGTTAGCATTTTGGCATCCATAGCTTCCTCAGGGTAGTTACGCGGAAGGACCGCAATCCTGATGCTTTTGACGGCATCAGAGTAGCGGCCACCCTCCGTAGTGCCACCAACCTGTACCTCTCCATGCCTTCCTCTGGCTGAAGGACCTTGCGAGTGCGCCTTGTGCCACTTATTCAGCGGCTCATTTGGCGTGATATGCCCACTTCTCCGCTTTTCAGCGGGCGCGGGTGCTCCTGTACTGGATGTCTTACTGTTATCGATATACATATCCTCTTAATATCTAACTCGTTTAGTTTTATGGCTTAAAAACAACCGTTATGTGAACAAAACTATAATACTCTCTTAGCAACTTTTGTTGCGAGAGTATAAAAATACCGATATATGACAACTCTATTCATATCTATTAATTGATTTATAATGCTACAAGTCCTTATCTAGCGAATACAAAGATTTTTGAATACACCGCTGATTTACCACTGTTTACTTCAAATATCGCTGAGTATATGAAATATCTGAAACGATGCTCATAATAATAATACCACACATGTCAATAGATCTACCCTTATTTTTTATAGACATCCCTTCTTTGGCGTTTACTTAGAAAAGTTAAAAATTCTAATAAAAATCCTCCAAAATCGGTTGAAAAATATTTAGGTTCATCCAATTGTGGAACATAGTAAAGAAGCACATCTTCGACGGAAGGATGAGCGCAACCAAGTTCTACCATACATTAAAGTATAAATATACATATATCAGCTGTGATATATATTAATGAAATAACGGGTTCTCAGCATAGTTCATTTTACCACCAAATATAGACCAAAATAGGTCCACAGCTTTCCTAGTCCCAATATTATGAAAATCGTTTTAGAATTTATTCTACGATTTCAGAGTTAAACATTTTCCCACGAACCACACGGATTGAGTTAAGCTTAAAATGCTTGTATCCTTCATAAACGCGACCTGCTTTCCATATAACTCCTCGTATTACCAGTTTACCTACGAGCAGGTTTGAAGATTTACAAAAATCTATTTAACTTTTAGTTGTTTACTAAGCTCATAGAGCTCACAGAGTAAGTGTTACATTACTTAATACCACGCTGTTGCATAGGGTGTCCATTACAGTAATCGTTTCACGCCTGCACTTTGTTGCTAGCCTGTAGTTATTTATGCAAGCTGTGCGTTGCAACTTTTCTGCAAGCTGAAATTTCTGCGAACTCATGCGCTTGCCACCTTCGTGCGGCAGCAAGCGTCTCACACACCATTAAACGCTGCATATTGAGGCGTCAGCAAGTTTTCTAATAACTCAAGCGTGTCTAAAAAGTGCGCAGAGACTACTACTCATTTACATACAGCCTTATCGGGGAGCCGTTGTTGTGTCAGCTGCGGCAAATTTTCACTTAACTCACAGGCAGACTTTACATTAGAAGTTGAGCTGTTTAAGAATAGTGTAAAGCAGAAATGTAAGGTGAGACTGTAATTTATATGCGCAGAGGAATTTAATTTGTAATACGAAATGCTGTATGCATCTTAAGGCACCGTAACTAGTGAAAGGTTAGTTAGTCTAAGCGGAACAAGTTCTATTAATTTTTGAATGAATATACAAATTGAATCGAGTGCAATATAAGACTACAAGAAAATCAAAAAAGCTAGTTATTAACTTCCCTTCCCTCCTCACCTAGTCTCTTCCCATGAACTTTGATTTTAGTAGAACGACTCGAGAAACAATAGAGTAATAATCTCTGGCAAAAGAAGTCCAAACTCACCTCTTGATTTAAGGATGCTAGTTAAGTATTTGCACTTACAAATTTGAATTATCTGACGACTATAGAACAGTTTGAGAATTACATCCGGTCCAATATACATATAAATAGCAAATTCCTTAAAATTGTGGACCGTATTTGTTGGGAAGTTACGTGTTCGAGAGCGTGTGAACTATAAACCGTGGTAAAGAAAAAAAAAAATAAAGAAATAAATACCGTTTGCCACTGAGAGTAATGAACAACCCACTGCTTAACTAGGTAAACTCAAAAGAGACAGCCCTCAAAAAGGGCCTAACTTTAACAATTTATTTTGGCAAAAAAAGAAATCGATATTCGCTCTCTCAGACTTTATTGGACATATATTTGAGTGTATAAAAAATTGCTTTGATAGGTTGAATGACAAACGAGCCAGGCACTGAACATAACAAAGAAAACGACAACAAAGGTAAAGGAAATATGGCATTGACCTCTAATTGCTTTATAGATTTCCGCATTCACCGCATTGCTCTTCACATTCAACGTCGCTCTATACTTCGCTTGAATTTTGTAAATAACGGTGAATGTGCCTTAAAAAAATTAATTTTGTATCTACATAAATCTTCTTTTGTTTTCTGCCATTCTTTTACCGAAAAATTGTGACAATACACCGAACTGGCACCCACACCGCAATGTTTCCACTGCACTTCGGTGAAAAAAAAAATAAAAACAATTTCATTTTCATCCGCTATCAAGTAGTAAATACAGTTAGTATACCTTTTGTTAGCTTTTTACTCAATTTTAGATGGAAAATTAAAATTCAAAAAACCGTATAATAAATCTTGAATGCTCTTTTCACCAAACAATTAAGCGAACTGCAAGCGCTGGCAAGTGATGCTCATGAAATTTTTAGCATATTTCCAGCTATGCTTTCATACTAACACAATGCAATTTTAGCAGTGTATTTTCAGCGAAAGTGAGCAAAAAATGTGCAGATAAAATATGAAGAGACAATACATTCTATTTTATACACACTTTTTCGATATGGTTAAGTAAAGCAACATGTACATAAATACATATTTACCTTTCACTGAAATAATTCATATATGTATGTATGTATGTATTCCTGGAAATCGCGCAAAGGTAAGTAATTTTAAAATATGCAAAACCCAAGTGAGTAGACAGCAAATATAACTCATGTCGTAACCAAATGCCGGAAGTTTCAAGAATAAAATTTTACGCTTTTACATAAAAAATTCTAATTTTTTAGTGTAGTAGATTTTTTTGAAAAAAGAAAAATAATATATATAAATAAATATTTACCATAAGTGTTCTATTTTCTAGTGAGTACTTAAGTATTTTGTATATTTTCTCACCATCTGTATAGTAGACGAAGTTATAAAATATTTCAAATTCCAACTCACCATAATCTCCAATTTCCTTGAATTTCCAATAATGCTTACAGTTCCTTAGAATATCTAAATCTAACAAAATTCCATAATATTTACTTTAAATAACATTTCTCCAAGGATGAAGTGCCCACACACTTTGATACTTTGGCACTCCAATATGCACATGCACACGCACCATTTGCATTCTATACTTGCAAGACCAACTCAAACGCACCAAATATGCATACTTCCGCCGGGATTTCTCCTCCACAAATAGTAATATCCACTAATCAAAATGCACTTCAATGCGCCAGCATTGCCACTAAGGATGCCGTTGATTGCAACTTTGTATGTGGAAGCTATTTGCAATGGATACCAAAACATGTGTAAACTTCTGGTTACTGCATTTGAATTTTGGAGCAGCAAGTACTCGTAAGTGGGAGGCCTGCAGCTGAATAATTTCCAACAAAAATAGTTAATAAATAAATATTTGCTTGTGGAAGAGCATTCAAATTGCTCATGCGTACTTGTGGGCGTGTTAAGTAAAAGGACTATGTGTGTTTGTGTGTATTTAGCAAAACACATATTTGTGGTAAGCGTATGTTTTAGAATGCCAAAGTGCTAGAGTGTAAAGTGAATGGACACAGCCGTTAGCTTATAAAGTTTATTTTCGAAAAGGCATTTCAATTTCAATTTATTTCGAAGAAAATTTTTTTTAAAGATAACTGTACTTTAAAGTGGTAACTTCAGAGTTATTCGATGTGTAGCGAATTTTATATATTAATATTGAATCAGGTGGCAACCTTTCACAAACATTTACCAACTTAAATTTTACTGTAACCATTTTACTTTGATTCCGTAATATTTTAATTTTTGTGATATTTAATTTTCTTTAAACATTTATTTTAATAATAATTATGAACATATGGCAACTATTCGCAAAAAATTTTAAACTGCAGAATAAGTTTTGAAAAGTTTTTAATTTTAAAATTTTTTTTTATTATTATTCAGCTTTGAAATTTTACTTAATTAAATTTTTTAAATAGGTGGCAACCCTTTTTAAAATTATTTTCAGAAAAAACTTTCTTAAATTTTTTCCTTCATAGTATTATATATTCTCGCTACCATATTGTAATATAGTTAAATAATTTTATAAATAGAATTTAATTACAATTAAAACACATGGCAACACTTCTAAAAATATTTTTAGCTGTAACGCTTCTTGAAACCTGTTAATTGTTTGCTAAGCACAATTTAATTATTAAAATTTCAGTTCGTGATGTTTTATATAATTTTTTTTTGTAATGGCATCAAACTAATTTTTATACTCTCGCAACAAAGTTGCTACGAGAGTATTATAGTTTTGTCCACATAACGGTTGGTTGTAAGTCCTAAAACTAAACGAGTTAGATATAGGGTTATATATATCAAAATGATCAGGGTGACGAGAAAAGTTCAAATCCGGATGTCCGTCTGTCCGTCCGTCCGTCCGTCCGTCCGCGCAAGCTGTAACTTGAGTAAAAATTGAGATATCTTGAGATAATTGAGATTGAGACGTATTTCTTGGCACCATAAGAAGGTTATGTTCGAAAATGGGCGTAATCGGACCACTGCCACGCCCACAAAATGTCGAAAACCGAAAACACTTAAAGTGCCATAACATATACTAGAATAAAGCTATGGAAGTAAAATTTAAAAACAGGGATAGCACTATGAAGGGGCATATGTGGATGTAATTTTTTTGGGGAAGTGGGCGTGGCCCCGCTCCCTACTAAGTTTTTGTACATATATCGGAAACTACTAAAGTTATATCAAGGAAACTTTCTAGAGTCGTTTCTTTTAGGTACTACCTCATACAGTCCAAAAATGGAGGAAATTGGATTATAACCACGCCCACCTCCCATACAAAGGTTATGTCGAAAACTACTAAAATTGGGTTAACTCACTAACGAAAAACGCCAGAAACATTAAATTTCACATAAGAAATGGCAGATTGAAGCTGCACTCAGATTTTTTTACAAAATGGAAAATGGGCGTGGCATCGCCCACTTATGGGTCAAAAATCATATCTCAGGATCTACTCGACCGATTTCAATGAAACTTGGTTTGTAATAGTTTCCTTAGATCCCAATGATATATCGAACATGAGGACCTCGGTGCTTCTAACCTAATATTATGGTTTCCAACTTTCAATGGATTTTATACAATATATATGACGAATATGTGGGTCAAATTGAGTATTATATAATGTATATGAAGTTAAATAAATAAATTGCGAGAGTATAAAATGTTCGGTTACACCCGAACTTAACCCTTCCTTACTTGTTTTTACTTCAACTTATCACACACGTGGCAACTTTCTAACTATTTTTATCTTGAATGAAAAATCTGTTTTCCAAAATTCTGTTAAATTATAACTAGTTATCACCTCAAATGAAGTAGTGCTACACTTGGTGTAATCACACATTTGCTACTGCGGAAAAATCCTTGCTGTCTTCATATTTATGGCAGGAAATATTTATTTGTTTCAACAAGAAACGCATGAACATATGCACCTCTTTGTTTTACGAGCCACTTTTTCTTGTGTTTTTTTGTCTTTTTAGCAGGTGTGTAAATGTTTTCACATATTTTTATTTAGTAGCAGCGAACAGGATAAACAAACGCTGTAAATGGCAATGAAGCGCATTCCATTTCACACCTCGATGCTCAAAAGAAGCGGCTACAGGTGAACTGTTGCTTCGCTACATACGTGTATGTATGTATGCAGCCGTTAGTGCAATATAATTTGCATGAAAAAGTGTAATGGAATATGTGAAAAAGTGCACACCCACGTCAAGTGCAGTTGTCACTGCATTGTGAGCCTGTAGGAAAATTCCTTTTTATGTATATTTTATGACATTTAAGGTACCTTACATTTTTCTTAATTTACTGTTATTTTTAACATTTTTAATTTTTTTTGTCGAAAAAATAAGGAACATTTAAAATAAGCTAATTTTATATCAGTTTAAAACCAATAGCTGTTCCTACAGGTCAGCCAGTTGTCTTTCTTCATCACATCAAAGTAAAGCGTGCACATTTCTCAATACTTCGATGCAAACAGATCCATGGATTTGCATGTGTAACGTGTGCCCCATTAATGGCTTTAAAAAAGGGGATAGTAAAAATAAGTCAGTAAACAAATGGCAAATGTGGGGCACGTTCCGCACGTTACCACACATAGCTGCGCTGAACCTGAGTTCGCATTGAGGTGAATGTTGAAATCTGAGTATGTGACTATCATCATAAAAACTGATGGTCATACATATTTTTTTAACAGTACGTTATTTAATGTATTCTTAAAAATACATATATCAATCACTCTTTAAAGTGTTGACAGTGGATTTTTAAAATTTGTGCTAAAATGTTACGTGTACGCCGTGTAGCCAGTACATCACTGACAGTTTAGTGTTAAACAAACAAATTATATAAAAAAAACATTATAAAATATATATAATAAACGCTGTCCAATACTATATAGAACTGCTACAATTCGCTTTAGTACTGAGAGAAAAAAAACTGTCTCAGTAATATTATATTATGCATGATTGTCTCCATAGTACTCGTTGATCAAAATGTGGATTTTAGCAACATTTTAAATAAAAAGTATAATGTATTCGAACTACTTTGAAATGTGCACAGCTTCAAAATAATTTGCTAAATTGATTTCAATATATTCTATAATAGAACAACAAAGAATTATTCAATTTATTCCTCCTCGCCATAGACACACCATAATGGCTTTGTATGCTCGCATGTGCGAATTATTAGTAAAATAAATACTTTTGTCTTTATTTACAATTTCGTTTATTATTCATTTAGTCAGCAAATATACACAAGGCAAAAATAAAAAAAATACATATAAAATATTTCAAAAATAGTTTGGAAATCGCTGAACACCTGCGGCTTTTATGTGGTGAAACGCACAAAAATATATAATAATAACAAATTTATTTTCAACCATTTCGTTTTTTATTCGCCTAAAGACTTTGGCTTTTTAATTAAAAATGTTGCTAATAGCTTTGGCGAAATTCATGTGCAGAACACAATATATATATATTTTCCATTATTTACTCAAAAGGTTAAAGGTCAAATATACCTAGCAGCTATATGCAAAAACTACCGTCCAGAAAGATGCTTCATATTATCGCCTACTTAAAATTTAATATACCAATACATTGTCCAATAGATTTATGGCGTCACATTTAATTCCGTTTCCTTTCCAAAACATGACTCACAATTTCATCATTTGAAGTTTGCACTTTTGTAATATACGACTGAATGCTGTTTACCATTCTACTGACTCAAAAGTTGCATTATTTTTATAGTGACTGCTTCGACTTCTTCGCTTGACTTATAATCTTAGTTGCACACTTAAACATCATTCTTACTGCATTGTATGCCGTCATCACTGCAGAGTCATAGTTTATATGCACTTATTATTATTTAGCTGAGAGCATTTTTATATTTTTTGCAATTTATGTACTTGAAAAGGTAGCGCAAATGACGCCAAGCGGACGACTAATACATTTGATCCAAAGTGGCATTCCAGCGTGCAACGGACATGTTATTATTTCTTTGAAAATATTATTCTAAGCAAAGTGTGCTGTTGTATTTGACACTGTAAAATAGTACGCTTCAGGAATTCTTGGTTAAAATTTTAAGATCAAAGCAATACTGAATAAATAATGGTAGATTTTAGATTGTACAGTTTCACATCCAAATATATCCTATCAATATGCTAACCGCAGACTATAAATCGTTCGTTTGTGTAGGGATACAGATTAAGTTGCTTAGAAATAAGAGTTTCAAGTGAACTCCATTTCGAAATATATATTCTTTCTCGAAATCTAAATACATTATTATATCAATAAAAGGTCAGCATACAAATATCCCTCATACTCGAATCGAAAATTCACTTCAAACATAGGTTATTTATTTAAGCATCGGGTGACTGATTCCAGAGCTTTTCTGATCTTTGGATATCATTAAGATTGATTAAATAAAATAAATTTTGCAATTGCACTATTGGACAGTTGGAAATTTTAAAAAATTCTAGAATTGAAACATTTTCCATAACAGATCTCATTGACCAAACATTATGCTAAAAATTGAGAATTGATATATTAGGTCTACAACTTTGCACTGGTGGATTAAATCGTTTTATTTGGATCTTGGACATAAAGTCATTCTCCAGCATGACAATGTTCGGCCTCCCGTCGCAAAGGTGGTCAAAAAATATTTGGAGACATTGAAATGGGAGATCTTACTCCACCCGCCGTATTCTCCAGACGTTGCTCCATCTGATTACCACTTGTTCTGATCGATGGCACGCGGTCTAGCTAACGAGCACTTCAGTTCTTATGAAGAAGTCAAAAATTCGATTGATACTTGGATCGACTCGAAAGATGAGGAGTTCTTTCGTCACGGAATACGCATGCTGCCAGAAAGATGGTCAAAAGCCAATATTTTAATATTTTAAATAACATTTTTGTAACCGTTTTTATACAATAAAGCCTTAAATTTACAAAACAAAAACGGTGGAAGCAAGGACCTAATACAAATTTCAAAATGGTAGAATTGATTTAAACAATTTCGACGGATCAGGCGTTATACTATACATTCTAAAATATGCTAACAAAATCTCAAACAATGATTCTGATGACCACTTTTCAAGCCATCTAAAAATACTAGGACGATGAGAGGATACTCCCGTATCCCATATCTATACAAATTAAAAAAAAAAAAAACAATTTTTTCCAAAAACCAGAAATTCATAGTTACTACATTCATTCTCAAGAACAATACTCTTGAGCGTCCCTACAACATTGTAGCGCTCCATGTGTTAACCACTCGGCACTTAACTCGTGTATTGTGATGCTTGACATGCTGACGTTGTCTCCTCCTCCTCCTGATTTATATTTACAAGTTAGTATGTACTCGTATTTGTATATAATTTGTTTGCTGGTGTTTCTAAACTACTTGCTCGACACTTTATGCCACCATACATACGCAAGAACAAATATATACAAATATATATGTGTTAGCACTTGAAAAATGTCGTTTGCAGTGAATTTTCAATATACACACACAGACATTTAGGTGCCACCACACTGCCATTGCCAAATGGCAAAATGTATGCTGGCATTTTTGCGGAAAGTGCTTCGCTGGACTTAAGCTGGAAGCTAAGAGCGCATAAGTTGCAAACGCAGCAACGGAAGTGTGCATGAGAACACTCAGCTTGTATGCAGTGGCATTTGAATTCATTTTTTTTTGTTTGTTTTATTTATTTGTTGACATTTTTTGTTGCTGTTGTTGCATTGTTGTTTTGTGCTTCGCCCAAGCTTTGAGTGGGCTTTAGTCCACAAGTGTGCGTGCTCTTATGCTCCAGTATATTAATATCAATTTGAATGCCTACTTGTTCGTGCTGTACGTGCAGCCATTGTGTTGCACATGCAGTTGGACGGCTTGGACTCGATTCGACTCTTCGGTGCGGGGGTTCAACAAGTGTGCTGCTGCGGTATAATCGTTATTTATGCTCATGAATTCTGCATGGTAATCAACTTAAAAGTTGTATGCTTATGCAAGTCAGCAAATGCAAGCGCTGCATACAACGGAGATAACCATATTTTCTCGGTTAATTTTTTAATACTTTGATGTATGCTGCTTTTGACAATGCGGCTTTGCTATCGACTTTGCAAGAGTTTGAAAGTTTTTCTGCTGCGTTAGTTTCCTTTTCTTTTATCTGTTATATAATAATGCAATAACTTTCAAAACATTTACGAAAGTATTTAGAGTTTACTATAAAAGAAATTATTATATAATAACCGTAAATTCATAAAGCTTTTAAGTGTTTATGACAATATGGTATTTTCAAACAATCGATTGGCTTGAAGTACACTTAAGGATCCTCGATACATTATTCAATTGGAAAAGTAGTGAGAGAAAAGCATAATAAAGTACTATGTTCGGTTCATAATAAAGTACTGTTAAATATTGTAAAAATTCTTTCGTAATATTATTTATTTAATTTTATTAAGATAATACACAATTTGACCCACTTAATTCCCATAAAGTCCACTAGCATAACGAAAATCATTATATATAGTAGGGGCTTTAGTAATTTCCGGACCGATTTCACTCATTTCACTTGCCACCAACCGATACCATATTCATGATTATACGCTCACTTAATTTTCCTGAGATATCTCACATTTTAACCAATATAAACATTATAAAGTCCACCGGATCTTTGAAAAGTCTAAAATTATGTACATTATTATGACATCTACATATATATCTTCTTCTATAGAATATCAGAAACAATTACAAATATTTCCGTTAAAATATTAATTACAGAAACTGAGGTCCTTAGGTTCGACATCTGGGACTTTGAAAAGTTATTGTCTGTTACGGGCAGTGGCGAACGCAGGAAAAAAATTTGGGGGGGGGGGTGTCGTTTTAGGTAAAAAGACAATGTTTTAAGCCTGCGAAATGAGGAAAACGAGCGTTCACTTGAAGCGACAGATATAGGGATTGTTGCTCCAATCTTTAAAAAACGATGCACTGTTTTGAAAATTTTTGCATCGCAACAATTCAACGCGTCTAAAAAAGTTTTGGATCTCTTTGTTTGATTTAACCAGTTCCTGAAAATATATTCAAAATTTTAGTTAGAAAATATAATTTGAAGAAAAGATTTTTAACCTTTTCCACATTCTAAATTCAGCAACGAAATCATCCGGATCTTCTACATCAGCGGACCACTGCTTTTCTAAAACACGAACAGTCTCCTGCATCTCAATAACGTCAAGATTTATGCATTTATTTGGCAAATTGTTTTCAATTTTGGAAAGCAGCTCTCGATGTTTTAAGTCCATTTTCGACTCACAATTCCCCTTAAATCTAAAAAAATCCAGTTCAGCAGCCACAGAGTTATAAGGCAAACTCATTACTTTGAAGCAAATTAAATAAATGTCTCTGTTCAGTTTATATTATTCTGGGTTTTTTAATTGGCCTACATTCCCACAACTTTTTAATACTATCCAGATACAATAGGTTTGTTTTTAGTTTAACATTTTCATAATTTCAAAAAATTAAATTCTATCAGCAGAAAAGTATCTAAATAGGCCGTTTGTGAACAAAAAAGTATCAAATCACAAAATTAGAAAAAGAAGTATCAAAAAAGATACAATTGTATCAAAACGGCAATGCTGTTAGTGACTAATGTATTCATTTATTTTACATATTCATACATCGTCGGCAGAAAGATTGCTTTGATTGCTAGATTGCTATTATTTAAAAATTCAATTACTTTGGGGGTGTTAAAACCCCCCAAAACCCCCCTCCCTGCGTTCGCCCCTGGTTACGGGTGATATCACACTAGAAATTCAATATTTGTCCAAAGTTTTATTCCGATATCTTCAGTCTTGATGTACATATCTATACTACTATTACAAATGGGATAGATTTGTATGTATGTTTGTAATGAATAAACTCAAAAACTACTGTGCCGATTTCAAAAATTCTTTTACCATTGGAAAGCAACATTCACCTCGAGTAACATAGGCTATATTTATTGCCAGAATCTCAACTTTCTTCAAATAGTTCCCAGGTGATGGTATCAAAAATACTCCGTGAGAGAATCTTAATCTGAAACTGAAAATCTTGAAAGTCTTGCAAGTAATTCTCTTCGCATCGCAATCGTATGCCAGAGAGTCGGGTAACGAGCGTTCAGAGCTGCTTGATGAACAAAATTTCAAAACCTCCCAAGTTTTGGACGTCGAACTCTGAGCGTTCCCAACGCCTTCATAATGAGAGAGAAAGACAACGGACACCAAAGACTAGAGGTCGTAATCAAGTTTTAGCTCATTGCAATAAAATATAATTTCGCGTTCGAATTTTCCTCATTTTTACTTTTTTTAAAATGAACCCACGCAATAAACGGAAAAGTACATACATATGTATGGGAGAGTGTATATAAGTGTGTAAAAACTTATATTTTTGAAATCTGTGTTTAAACCCATGCGAAGCTGGAGCGGTCTGCTAGTATATTATAAAATGAACGAATCCGATTTAATTCAAAATAGTGTTAAATGGGAAGAAGGCGTGGTTGTTAAGCGATTACGTCAATCAATTTTATACCAGGGTATAAAGAAAATATTATGTACCAAATTTCGCTGAAATTTGTCGAGTGCTCCTGATAAATGGTTTTTGACGCATAAGTGGATGGTGTCAAGCCTAATGTCCATTTTCATTGTACTAATCAGAGTGCAGCCTTTTTGTATCATCTTTTCTGTAAAAATTAGTGCTTCTGTCGTGACATCAAATTTGATTTTTATAGCTTTATTTTGGGCGTAGTCCGATTTCGCCCATCTGCAATACAAATCCCAATCGGCTGTTATACCTGAGCGTTAGACTCAATCAACTCAGCAAGTAAAAGAATAAAGATTTGTCAATTTTTGTTTGAAAATTTCATACAACTTTTAGGTTGGTTACAAATAAAAAATATACTTGTTTGCTTGTATAATTGAAAGACACCACAAAAGTAAAATTTGCCGCATGAATAATTTCTCAGAACACAAACTAATTACAAGTTTTATAAATATTACTTTCCGCCCAAAAATCTCCCATATTTATTTGAAAAAAAAAAAATGTCTTAGTATGTGCGCATTAAATATTGTCTTAAATTTAGGGCTAGTGCCACCAACAATGCGCGAAAAGTGTTTCACCAAAAATAACTAAAAATACAACGCCAAACAATACCGTTATTACCCCAAACCGTAGGGATCACCTTTGTGATAACTCTCATACTCTGTAAACCCTTGAATTTTGATATTTATTACTTTACATAGTTGCTATTGTTGTTGTTTTACTGCGTACCGCACTAATTCTAATTCACTTTTTCATTTTCATTTTTCCACCATCTTTTATTCGGCCATGTTGTTGTGTTATGTTGGTGACTTTTATGAGGGCTTAGTGGCCATGTACTCGTATAGCACTGTAGTGCTCGTATCTTTCTAGCCGCCGGCCGTCGGCCGCTGGACCCAAGTGTTAATGAAATACGGTCTGTGATGATTATGTTCACGCTGGAAAATTTAATACGCTCTTAAAATATATTTTGGGTCTTTAAAGTGGCGCAGACATGCGGCCAGATTTTATGGACCTTAGAAAGGAAAAAAAGCATGCTTGTAGGCTAGTAGGCCATAAGAGTAGGCAAAAAAGCGAAATGAGAATACGCGCCCTTCGTCGTTCGCTTGCTATAGTACTATTATATATGACTGTAGCGTTGGCTGGGCGTTTTTTATTGCGCATTTATTATTTTCTCATTCAGCGCTGCCGAGTAGTGCTAGTTCGCCGGTATGACTGTATAGCAAGTAAGGGAGCTGGAAAAAAAAAATAGCGTAAGTCATAAAAACCAGCTTCAACTAATTTACTGCTAATGCGAAAATGAAAAGTGAAGCAAAACAGTTGCTTCCGCCTCAGCCAGCATAGCGCTGCTCACTGCCACTCGCATATATTTCCTCTTCTTCAACATACTAACATGTGTATAGCTTCAACTGAGTCTACCGTCATAACGGTAATGAAAAGTGTAGCAGGGTCTCTGCTGTGCTCTTACATTTCCCATGACCATTGTGTAAATCACATGCACGTAGGCTTTTTCAACTACAACTACAACTACAAACGCATTTGTTTATTACCAGCTGCTCGGTTGTGACACACAGCCAGCCATTTTGTGAAGGCAAATAAGGAAAGTAGAATATAGTATATATAACTGTATGCTATGTGAACGCCACTGCCAGTTTCATTTTAATTTACATGCGGGATAAGCAAAGGAGAAAATAAAAAAAAATAAAAATTTGTATATCTATACTAAAAGAGCCCGTGAGCAGCTGCTCGGCGAAATGCTATCGCTTTTTCATCCAGAAAGCTAACCAAATGGAAATATCACATTTCTTCAAAATATGTTATGTTTAATGGCAAATGAGTGATGATTTATGGTCATCACAGTGAGCCTTTGTTTCACTTATATATATATAAGCTAATATGCAGACTTACGTGGAGTGAATGCTCATTAACTTGTATGAAACCATTTTTAGAGAAAACTAGCGCCAAAAATAACCTTTAATGTTTATATATTTAACTTGGTTTAATTTTTGGAATCTTTTTGCTTATATAGACACTCGAAAATGGAGGAACATTGAAGGTCAAGCTCAAGCTTCTGTAAATACGAGATAAAATTAATCGGTAACTATAGGAAGATATATTTCCACTTGCAGAATTCATGTGAACAATATGAAATACATCGGGTAGCCAGACGGACAGACACTCAATCAAAATTCGATTCGTCTCATTATCCCGAAAATTTTATTAGATACTAGGTGTGTTCAAAAAATAACGGGAATCCGTTTTTTGAAAAAAAATTTATTCATTCGTCTTCATTAATATTATCTTCTTCGAAATAGTCCCCATTTAATATTATGCACTTATGCCAGCACTTCTTCCAAACGTCGAAACACTTCTCAAATTCGGGATTTATGGGATTGCCTTTGACTCTCTCAGCGATTACTCGTATGTTTGTAAAACGATTCTTTTAGATTATTTTTATTTTTTTGCAAATAGGAAAAATACACACGGAGTCTGTCGAATATGGAAGTTGGGGCATCATTTCTGAATTATTTTGTCCAAGAAGTGAGTGTGAAGTATAAAGTGAGTTTTTCAAAAACGAAAATCGTCAAGCTCTTAAAAACACGTCTAACCTTAGTGAAATGAAAATTTTAAAATTCCCGTTATTTTTTGAACACTCCTCGTACTGCGATAAATAACATATTAAATCAGCCGTTAAGAAGGAAATCATCATATTCCGAACTTGAAAACTAGAGGAAGATATATTTATTGATTTGAGTACATTATTTTACAAAATTTGTGAAATATAATTGCCAGCTATTGAAGTTGAATTGAAATTGTTTGAAAAGGCAGGCCCTAAACAACCCTCTGCGCTGTACGTGGCTTACTACATTATATTTTTAGAATAACGGTATTTTATATGCGTTAAAATATTCTGACTTTGTCTGCAATACGAACGACCTCCTCGGCCTTCGACTTTCAAGCAATGCATTTGCTAAGACACTGACGGACAGATGGACAGTTAGACAGATGAAGGCATAAAGGGACAACGGTTAGACGAGTCGGCGAGTAGATAGACGGACAGACCATCATCTAATAACCAACTTGTCATCCCGATCATTTGGATAGATATTTGCTTCTTAATGAAATCAATATTTTGTATGTAAGCTTCAACATAAGTAAGATTTGTGCGAAAAAATTGCATTTTTTCTAAAATTTTCCTCTAGCGCAGGACATCAGCTGTCTACTTTTCCATAGAAATGACCGTACTTTCTGTGTAAATGAGTATATGCGTAATTAAATATAGCCAACCCTAACCGTAGTCAATCTAACTTAACATGCCATTTCGTAAAAAAAGGATGTACATTTGCTTATTAAAAAATCCCACACTGACTATGCTGCACTGAACGCCATTTTAATTCATTTCCACACACACAAATACATGTATGTATCTCGCCCACCTGCCTTTCTCAATTGCAGCGTAGAAGGCGTAATGTAATTGGCTCTGCAAATCCACAAAGGAGTTTTATGCAAATTACTTTATAGTATATGCAAGCATGACTCGGCTATGATCTATGTATGTGTGGGAGCAGATTTATAAAATCAATGTTGGACATTCCCCTCAATTCACCTGCAAGTGAACAGTGGTTACGTAACAATTGATTGTGTTGATAACCACTGTTGTTGCTGTTGCAGAGTTGAGAAGGCATAATTGAAAAGTTTTCAACAATTATGCATACGGTGTGTGTGTGTGTGTGTGCATGTAAATCTCAAGTACACTTGTAATACTTTACATTGCAAAGTACGAATATATGCAAATATGTGTTGCCATTCAAAGCAAATTCTTGCGAATTTCTGTAAGATAACCTCGAAATTTACAAAGTCACAAAAGTAACACAATTTCTCAGTAACCCTACAGATTCGGATTAAAAGTTAATTTACAAAATCTCTTTCACGAATTTTCCTGTTTGTTTTGCGCTTCGATGTCAACTGACTAACGGTACAGTTAGCTCAATATGCAGGAGAGCTTAGAACTGTATATTATTGTGAGAGCTTGCCATTGTTAATTTTTGTTGAAAATATTATATTTTGTTTCCGAATTATATACGATTAAGAATTATTTCATTTGGAGCTATTTTTATAAAGTGTTACCACCTGTTTGAAAATTTTAGGCAAAAGAAATTTATAAAAACATACTAAAATATGTGTTTCAAACTGAAATAGTTTAAGGTGGATTTTAAGGAAAAAGTTTTAACCAGTGTTGCCACCTGTTTCTAATTATTATTAAAAAAGGTTAGAAAAAATACATTAGGTGTCTCAAACGTAATTAGTATAAGGTGAATTATAGTTGAAAATATTCGTGTAGAGTTGCCATCGGTTTGAAAATATTAAGCCAAAAAAAATTATTGAAAACGCTAAAATATGGATATCAAGCAGAAAAGCGAAAGAAATTTCTAAAAAAAACTTAAATATTTGTCCAAACGGAATTAGTTTATACAGATTATATTTAAAAATATTTTAGTAGGATTGCCATCTATTAAAAAATATTAAATGTGTGTCTCATATAGAAATTATACATATGTATAAGGGTGATTATATTTGAGAATAGTTTTGTAGCGTTGCCACTTGTTAAAAAATTTAAGCCAAAAAAAAATCGAAAAAAGATGTTGAACCGAGACAACAACGTTGCTAGCAGCAAAGTTGCCAGAGAGTATTATAGTTTTGTTCACATAACGGTTGTTTGTAACACCCAAAACTAAACGAGTTAGATATAGGGTTATATATACCAAAGTGATCAGGGTGAAGAGTGCAGTTCAAATCCGAATGTCTGTCTGTCCGTCCGTCCGTCCGTCTGCGCAAGCTGTAACTTGAGTAAAAATTAAGATATCTTGATGAAACACTTGGCACACTTATTTCTTGGCACCATAGGAAGGTTGCTTTCGAAAATGAGCAAAATCGGACCACTGCCACGCCCACAAAATGGCGAAAACCGAAAACACATAAAGTGCCATAACTAAGCCATAAATAAAGCTATGGAAATAAAATTTTGGTATGAAGGATCACACTATGAAGGGGCATATTTGGATGTAATTTTTTTTGGGAGGTGGACGTGGCCCCGCCCCCAAAAAGGTTTTCTGTACATATCTCGGAAACCAATATAGATATATAAACCAAACTTTCTGCAGTCGTTTTTTTAGCCACTTATTAATACAATCCAAAAATGAAAGAAATCGGATAATAACCACGCCCACCTTCCATACAAAGGTTAGGTTGAAAATTACTAAAATTGGGTTAACTCACTAACGAAAAACGTCAGAAACACTAAATTTCACATGAGAAATGGCAGATGGAAGCTGCACTCAGAGTTTTTTTACAAAATGGAAAATGGGCGTGGCGTCGCCCACTTATGGGTCAAACTACTCGACCGATTTCAATGAAACTTGGTTTGTAATACTTTCCTTATTCCAATGATATGTTGTGAAAATAGGCCAAATCGGATCACAACCACGCCTACTTCCCATATACCAAAACTTTGAAGACGATCTGAATCGTGTACTTTACAATATATAAAGTAAGCACTAGTGAAGATATCGGTGCAGAACTTTGCACAAATACTATGTTTATAGTGTAGCAGCCCCATTCTAAAAATCGCCGAAATCGGACCATAGGTTTTTAAGGCCCCATATATCGAACACGAGGACATCGGTGCTTCTAACCTAATATTATGGTTTTCAACTTACAATGGACTTTTTACAATATATATGACGAATATGTGGGTCAAATTGTGTATTAGATAATATAAATAAAGTTAAATAAATAAATTGCGAGAGTATAAAATGTTCGGTTACACCCGAACTTAGCCCTTCCTTACTTGTTTTATATTTTTTTATTAAAAGTAGTGAAATGTATGAGTAATAAGAATATGGTTGAAGACTGTTACAACATGCAATAATTTAAGGCAGATGCCACTTGTAACAAAATATTATTCCAGACAAATTTATGAAAACAAACATGTCGAACCGAGAAGTTTACAACAGATTACTGGCAAAAATTGTTTTCTTACTATAAGAGAAGTCTTTAAGTTTAAAAATCTATTTAAGAATATATCAGTTGAAGCGCACCCATACTAACAAACAAGTTTCTGTACTGCAATATTAGTACGCCCCTCATCAAGCGCTGGCAATAAAACAAGATTAACCATTACCTGTACACACATCACATCACAATAAATAACGGTCAGGCCAACTGCCGACATTTTCGGCGTCAAACTGCTATAAGCATACTTTATAATATTTAGCGCGTGAAAAGCAAACACATACACACACGCACATGACCTGCTTTCATTTAAGTGCATAACTATCATCTATTTGTTGTATTTTTTGGCCACCATCGCACCATCGCAGCGCACACACTTATGAACCGCACACTTAAAACGGCCATTGAGCAAACAACATCTGCAATATTGCTTGCGTTCGTATTTATTTCGTCGTCGCAACCTCAAACAATGCGCGCACAATGGGCGCACCAGGCGTTGAGCGCCTAAATGCGTGCTATATGTACACCTTTTTTTCGTTGTTGTGAATTCCAAACACGCACGCGCCAGTGCGACTGTAATTGCTAGGTGCAGTGTGGTTATTGTTGGTGTTTTCATTTTTTTAGGTTTTTCTGTTTATACAGCCTTCATTCACTAACGAAATGTGTATTTGATTTCGCTACTCTTGCCACCATTAATGCATGGCAGCCCTGCCGAAAAGTTCGCTGACTTCAAGCAGAGCGTGTTTGAAGCAATTTTGAGAGCACAGCTAGACAGACAGTACCACCCATCGGGGAATTGCCATAAAACTAGCATACAGTGGAATGCAATTCCTACAGGACACATTCGTACTCATACAGTTGAGTTGAGTAGATTTTCATTTGTTGCACGTGTTGCATTAGTAAATATGGAAATACCGCTAGCTATTCGAAATGCTGTAACATCAGCTGTGCGCCACATTAAAATGTGAACATAAATTAAATTAATGAAATTATTGTCCTCTGTTTTATGCGTTCGTTGATTGCTTGTTTGCCAATTGCGCCACGTGCTGCTACTACATTTGTCCGTTAGTTTTGTTTGCGATTTTCCAACTAGCTGGCACTCGGTAATTAAATAACACAACAGGAAGCAGCAGCGATGTGCCGTTTTATTGCCAACATGTGTTCGAATCAGTGGAAAATGAATTCATTTCCGACAAATTGGTGCGGGTAATCAATCGGAGGGTGGTTGGGCATTGAAATATTTCAAATAATTAATGAGTAAGTATAATAAGTATGGGCAACTTCATCATTTTTGTTAAATTTATGGACACACTTTTGAATGTATTTTAGTAAAATATATGTTAAATCGAAGAGAAATTTAAAAAAAATTTGATTACGATTTTTTTCCTCGACATTTCAAACTACGTAATGTAAAAAAATCTATAATCGCTTAAAGCGGTTTCTACGCCAAATATATATATATATATATATATATATATTGTCACAAGCCTTATTATCCCCCTACCATTTCCCAAAGCTTTTATGTCTCCTCTAAAACAATCATCATTATCAGAAACTGTCCAGTGGAGACAAAGAAGATGGACGAAAAAAAAGAATATTCTTATATGTAATCGATTTCGGCACAGAAACATGGATGATGACAACCCGAGATGAGGAGATACGTGAAGCATTTGAGAGAATGGTTCTTTGAAAGATCTTTGGTACCGTCCGTGTAAGCGAGGAGTACCCAAGAAGATGTAACCATGAACTGTATGAGATCTACGACGACATGGATATAGTTAAGCGTATAAAAACCAAACGAATGCGCTGGTTAGGCCATGTCGTGCATAGGGAAGACGATGCTCCAGTGAAAAGATCCATAGAATAATCTAATCCATCTCATGAAGGACCAAGTGCACAGGAACCTGTCTACACTTGAGATGTACAACTGACGTGACTTCGCAAAGGATAGAGGCAACGGGTGCAATTTAGTGTTCTCGACCCAGCCCGCCCCACGGTTGCTGAATAATTTTCTGCCTCTAGTTTTCCAATCAAAATTGACCACGGCTA
The DNA here is from genome assembly GCF_028554725.1 of Zeugodacus cucurbitae. Classification (NCBI taxonomy): domain Eukaryota; kingdom Metazoa; phylum Arthropoda; class Insecta; order Diptera; family Tephritidae; genus Zeugodacus; species Zeugodacus cucurbitae. The sequence continues at coordinate 65,136,686 of NC_071670.1, forward strand.
CTGATTCAAATATAGCCGGATATTGCCCTGAATAGAAATAAAAAATAATTATCTAGAAATCCATTTAACAGCTCTATAAAGAAACCGAGAGGATCTTCCTAGATATGGATCTTGCATATCATCACTTTACTTTTTGAAATGACATACAGCACTATCTGAAATGTATGACGTTTTTCTTTTGCTTCAGATTAAATCAGAATTTTACTTCAAATTTCATTAGATATTTGATGGAGTGTCTATAAGTCTTCAAGAGTTGTGACTGGCCTTTTTCCTTTTTCGGAGATCTAAATCATTTTGGAGACTTCTCCAAACGACTAATGGACTTATGAGAAAAATTTTTATGACATAACTTCACACCTTTTACCTCCCCAGGGAAGGACGCTTTTTGGATGATGCATAGAATTATATAAGAGGACCTCTCATGACTGTTTCGAAGTTTCTCCGATTGATAGTTACGTACTAAAGTGTATGTATGGGTGTTAAGGGAGAGAGAATTGGATGAATTTAGATGAGTTAAGATGACAACTCATTGTAACCTATGGAATATGATTCTTAAAAGCAACAGTTTTTATTTCAACAAATTATAAAAATTTAATACTTTTTTCTCAGTAAGTTTTCATTCTTATACTGAAATATCATTTTTTTTATATTGACTGATTACCGGGATTCCCAATATATTTCTAAATAGAATATATGTAACTAACTCTCCTAACCTCTCTCTCTACCTCTCACTGGCGATAAAAATTGACCACCACACAACTTATATGAAAAAATTACCAAACACCAAATCCCAAATTCTCCACCATTCAGTCGTGAAAAAGATTACTCAAAACTGTGATTCCAAAGAAAGCAATGCTTTAAATCTATCTTAAATCAAAAAGCGGAATGTGAGAAAGCAAATATGTGCCAGGATATAAGAGATAAAGTGTATAAGTGGCGGCAAATTGCTTGCCACAACTTCACGACGCTCGACAAGAATTTTAATGAGCCAATAAATGTAGGCAATGAAGCTTTCGATTTACATTAAATGCACTTGGATGTGGATGTGCTTTTGCTGGCGGAAGTGTCCTCTCAGTGGTTGAGATGTGCGTTGAAATACTTATTTCTTATTAATATTGGGCAATAAAAATGAAGAAGTAGTGCGACAGAGACAGAATTGGTAGTGGTGGACTGGTGTGGCGTACGTGTAATATGTTTTAATATTTAACCGAAAGTAAATGATGAAATATTCATGGTGGAGCATATACAGTTTCATTAGAAAATAATTGACTGAAATATTTACTTACTTTTATTATTATTATTATTTATAAACGCCTTTATATCACCATGAATTGTTGGCTTGAATTAATTTAATTATCAAGAAATTGAAATTAATCAAATTAATGATTCGCTCAATTAAATCACCGAAGAATTTTTTCTAGCGAAATTTATATTTGCGTGTTTACTCTCTGCATATTAAAAATATAAAAAAAAAATACAAATAAATTTTAAATTCAACAAATTGGCAAAATACGCTCAAGAATTTATTCCCGCATTCTTATATCCTCAAATACATATGTCCTCCCATATATCTCCACTTTAAGATTTACGATGCAATTCCCTGACAAACGATTTCATGCCACTTCTCCAGCGGCACTTGTTATTGCATCCTTGGACTTGTATAATAGCAACCGCCAATAAAATTTACATTGTGGATTTATATAACGCTTTTATGTCGCCAATTGCCATATTCAATCAACGTCGACAACATTTGTTACGTTTTACAACACCAGCCACCAACACCAGGCACCAGCAGCTGTCTCATTAAGACTCATAAAATGCGAAAGAAGGCACAGCGAAGTACTTGGTGGCATATATGAGCGCGAAATCGTAATGCGAAAAGAATTTTTATGTTACACCCACTCATATCTATTACATATATATATGTAGGTAATGCCTAAAAGTTCTCTATATTGCAAGCGGTGAAATGGTGGTGGATTTGAGAGAAATTGTACAAGACTTCTGAGACTTGTATTCGAACACTTCTTCGGGGAACTTTTTATGCGGTTTCTTTTTATTACAAAATAAGATACTAATGCGAGGTCTTATAAGTCTCTGAGCGATTTTAAATATATCATTCTTAAATATTTTAAGAAGAATTCAATAGAAACCCAGCGAAAAAAAACACACGCTAAAATAGCAACAATGGCTGTCTTCGATTCGTCATTCCTTTAATCGCTATATTCGCATTGCTCTCTTGACAAGAAATTTACATGGGAAACCAAAACCAAAGTGGTCGAATTCAGAAAAAAGAGTATGCGAATACCTCATTAAAGTGGTATAACCGCTAAATTCAATGCAACCAAGTTTTGTTTAACACATTTTAGACCAGATTTACCATTGTGAATGGTCTAAAGAAGATACTGTCAGATTAGTGTCAATTACTCGGTTACTAAGCTCAAAAAAATTTAAAATAATTTTGATCTCTAATAAACTCTTTGCTGAACAATTTAAGCGCATAATTCTTACTCTTAAAATAAGCAAAAGAAAGCTTCAAGAAGTGTTGAATTCGTCAGATCAAGAAAATCAATAGCACCCACCCTAATATTACTTATTTATATATATATTTTTCACAAAAATATATTAACAATATTAATTAAAATAAAAAAACTTTCATTTCCACGCGAATGGCGCTTCCACAAAAAACCCACTTCATGCTTCAAGTGCCTCTGTTCTATGCGAGCGAAAAGAATTCGGTAATTTTTCTTGGCAACGACTTGGCTACATAATTTATGATCACGCATTACGCTTTGCTAAGCTAAAGTCAATTGTGCGATACTAAGAAAATGCCTTTATGCGTAGCTGAGTAAGAGAAGAGGTTAGATAAATCTTCGAGCTTTCTTTTTTGGTTGTGGAGATGAGCGTGAAGCGATTGCACTGCAGCGGAATGAAAAATTCCGAGTAAAAAATATCTGAAAATACCTGTGATAACGTCGCTGAAAAATTACGAAAAGCGACAGTCTCAATTCTTCTCCACAACAATAACAAGAAACGGAAAATGTGGTGAAAGTTGCTTGGCGCAGCACTCAAGTTAAAAGAAAACTGAAGATTTTTTTATGAGATACGAGCGGAAAAGCAAAATACACTATTCGAAAGAAATTTATAGTGAACTTAATCATGTTTTTCTCTTACTCCATTTTATTTCGCGCTTCTAAACTTCTTTGGAATCCATTCATTTTCTCTAACAACAGTGAACATTTTTGTGGCTTCTTTTGATGCATAAAGAAAATTACACCGAAAGCATATTTGGATAACGGAAATGTGCAAGGGAGTAATCACAACCAAGTAGTGATTAAAGGAAATCCTCAATATTTTTTGATCGTACGATCGAGAACAACATCACACCTACTTTTCTTTTGAAACCATTCATTACCTGTCTCTCTTTTAATGGATCGACGACTCCTTTGCTAGAATTAATTTTCAGGTATACGAAGGCTGCTATATATATTTCACTCAGAACGTTTTGTCATTTAATCGTGAATTGTTTTATTTACAGGGAATTAAAAAATTCATCTCGGCCAAAAAATAGAATTAACTCGTGAAAATTTTCGTGCGATCATTTTTCACAACTTTCGACGTGGATTATCGCGACAAGAGTGCATCGATGAACTAAAATCTGTGTATGGGTATGAAGCACCATCCTATAGCACTGTGAAAAACTGGTACAACGAATTCAATCGTGGCCGACGCTCGCTCAAAGACGAATTCCGTGAAGGTCGTCCAAAAACAGCCGTTGTGCCAGAAAACATCGATGCCGTACATGAACTGATAATGCAAGACCGTCATGTAACATACCTTCAGATAGAGGCATGCCTATGCATTTCTCCCTCCAGCATACATTCGATATTGCATGAACACCTGGCCGTAAAAAAGGTTTGTTCTCGTTGGATCCCGCACAATTTGACAATCGCTCAAAAAAAGGCTCAAAAAAGTGCTTCGAAAATTGGTTTGAGCGCATCCAAAAGTGTATAAATCTTGATGGATTATTAGGCCAGAAATATATACAGCAGCCCTCGTAATATATCGAATGATCAAACCAGTCCAAATTTTTCGAGAGTTTCTTAAAGAGAGTGGCCCAGTTACAGCAATAAAAATATCTTAGTGATTTCTGAAGGACAGTTCAACGAAAGAATCACAGTTACAAAAACAAAAAGATAACGATCTTCGTTATTTCTGACGCAAAGCTGATCTTATTTGTCTTGCTCTTTCAAAATCTTTACTCTTTGAGACAGAGATAGATTATTTATCTTCACACCTGACAATCTCCTAGGTTTACGAAAGACAAATAACAAAATATTTTTCAGAACAAAAGCCATTATATTTATTCCCTTATCCCCTTAAAATCGCGATGACCAGTTTGAAAACAATATTTGAAATCATTATATATAGTATATGAAGGTCGGGGAAGTTCCTGAACCGATTACACTCATTTTCGCCATCCAGCTATATTATATCCAAGATTATATGCCCACTTATTTTGGCTTAGATGTCTCAAATATTAACGAATCGTTTGAAAACCTTATAGTTAGGTATATGGGAGCTTCCCCTAGTTAAGACCCGATTTTAATAATTTTTGGCATAGAGACACGTTATTAGAAAAAAATAAATATTTCTGAATTTATTTTAAATATCTGAGAGATTTAGATATTTTCAGTAAAAAATTATCCTTTGGCACTGAGATATCTGGGCCTTGAAAAGTTATAGTCTGATATAACATATATTACAAATATAAAATATTCCTCAAAATTGTATAAACTCAATAACCAGTTTAAATGCTTCTATTGCGCTCTTTTGTGCTTTTGTTTTCTTGCTTTCCAACAAACTAACTGCCCATTTCAGACGTTGAAACTTAAAAACTAAGAAACTTGAAAACTAACTCTACATTAAACTGTCTGCAACGGTAAAAGCATTCTCTAGATATTTTAGTAAATTTATATTGTTGTTGCAAGTGTTGAAAGGTAACTTCACTTTCTAGCCACGAGGATAAGAGTCAGAAATTGAACAAGTAAACAATGGAGCATACAACATAGATTAGTATTTATATTGAAATATATATATACATATGTGAGCGCACAAATTAATTGCAAAATGTAATGGCGTGTACTTTAAGATGCATTTGTTCGCATTGCAAAGTAATTGCTGCAGGCGCTTGTGCATCTTTTATAATTTAATTAATTGATCACTTTCTTTGCTGCTTTCTCCGCCAGACGGCAGCATATGCATTCATTTAATGATACCCACTAACCGATTGTTGTCTTTTCATTTCACTTTTGTAAGTCGACAGCAATAACAGCTGTGGCACGCCAACACGCCCATCAACACAACCACTTGCACTCTCATCCATTTTCTTTGCCACGCGCTCGCTGAGGACAGGACAGTACAGCACACGATACATTAATATCGAGCGCACTTGAAGTCAAGTGAAAAATTTCTTAACACGCACACTTTATCACCTTTGCACGTGTAATTTATTCTCGCAAGTCAAGCAGACATATGGTATACGCGTATACACCAGCCGGGTCGTTAGCACGCGCTCGTAACTGCACTCGCCAGCTTTCCGCACGCTTACAGCTGTTTCTACAACTTGATAACTACGTGTGCTGCTCGCGCAATTGCATTTAAAGTATTTAATTAACGTAGCGTTAGATAACGGCATAAGTTCGAAGAGAAATGCCATAAAAAAGCGCAACTACTCAATCGTGCTCAATACGTCTAATTAAGGAATGAATCACTCGGTAAATGGGAAAACGAAAGAGTTTTAAACTTTAAAATGCATCGTTAAAATTAATGGTGGTGAAATAGTTGAATGAATTTCGTTGAAACAGAAGAAATTAAAAGAGAAGACTTCGACCACAGTTCCGAAAAAATTAATAAAACTTGTAGAATCAGGTTACAACGAAATTGGTTCCAGGATGAATAGAGAGATCAATAAACAAGAAACAGCAAACAAATTTGGAAATAGCGAACTCATCCGTTTGAGTATATGAAATATAAAAATTAAAACTCCTCCCTTGTGACGTCATTTCCGTTAACCCCTCGGAAAAAGGTGCGTCCGCATTGTCAGCATTACTCCTGACAGGATCATCCAAAATTAAAAAAAAAAATAAGTGTTTTGGGTAAGGCCATAAACTCGTGCTTTATCGAAGGAAAGACCAAAAAGGTAAAAATTCGAATTTTCGGTCAAATTTGCCCTAATTTTGTTTTTTTTTTTAAATAGTTGAAATTGAAAAAAATCCTTCGTTCAAGCACGAGTAATTTGTATCTCGAACACATATGCAAAATTTCATCAAGATCGGTTGAGTAGTTCTCGAAAACATTCGACAACCGACTTTGAAAACACGGTTCCGAGAAAAACGCGTTTAAAGTTTTGAGTAGCGCACACCTCGCAAAGGCTGTATTCTAAGGCTGTAAGGCTTTTTCGAATCGACTTGAAAATTTAGGATAATATTCATGAGTTGTTGTAGAAATTAATAAGTCAAAAAACAAAAAAACGATTTTTTGAACCCACGAAACCCATGTAACCCCTTAATGGAATTGTACCGAAAATCCAGAAGTATTTCAAAACAAACGTCAAGTACTCGTAGAAGTAACATTTCGTGAAGACCTTGACGTTTGTAATTTAATTACAAATATTGAAGCCTAATTTACACAAAATATTTGGTGCGAAGCAAAAAGCTTCACTCAACCAACTATTATTCATTAGGATTAACTACTACATTCACTTTACTTGTGTTCTGAAAGGTGAAGTCCATGAATCAAGGTAAAGTAACATGTACCGATAACTGTTTATCAAGTTTTTGTTATTGAAAACAATAATATACGCTCGAGGTAGATGGGAGAGACAGTTAAAATTATACGCTACTGAGAGTGATTTGTGAGTATTTTTCGGTATTTTTTGGTACTTTTTCAAATTTCGAACGAAATTTAGTTTTCCAGATCACTGCAGCATTTTTCAATGAGATGTAGAGCTTCCTTTCTTTGTATATACAAGTATATATTTAATACAATTGTAATAGGCGTATTCACAGACTTAACTCTTTTCGAAGGAAAATATTTAATTCTCACTGTATATGTTATGTTATATGTATGTGAAGGTGTTCCATGAAATACAGACACTTCAAAATTTCTCGATCAAACCTACGCTACTTACAGGTAGGTTATTTTATTCCGACCGAATATGTTGTTTCGGAACTCAAGCTCTTTACAGACATTTGATTGACTACAAGGATGAGATTAGTATATAGCATATGTATATTACTAGATGTAGAGCTAGTGGGAATATTTTTATACTCCGTATATAATTCCAAACGATATAAAAGTATACAGTTTTCGTAAGCTTATGGATCGGTTATAATTCAGGAGACCTTAAGCTTTGCTTCCCCACTAATACTATTTCATTCATTTCAAAAAGCATTCATTGGCTGCGAACACTTTTTTATGGCATTTGTAATAATCAACTGCCTCTGTTAAGTATTAAGCCACTTTAATTTCTGACTTTTGTTTAATTAATTCGCCATCTCAAAGCATTGGTCCCCTCCCCTACAACAAAATGTTAAAATATGACAAAGAGATTATTATCAATTGGCGACCCAACCTACTACTTTGCCTAGCGCTTGCCAAGTAAATAAATTTTAATCTCCATTTGATGGCAGCCCATTTAATTTATGATGAGTATTAGGAATACAAATTATTTTTTTTTTTATTTAATAAAAAATTGTAAGTACTTTACATAGATATATCTCAATTAAATGTCCAGAGCCCGCATAAAGAATATGCAAACTAATTACTATGTATTAGAGACTCTTTAATCTTGACTAGCATTCTAAAATAATATGAAGATGAATTAGAAATAAAAGTAGAAATAGAAGAAGAAGAAGTTAGAAGATAAATAGGAGGAATAGAAGTAGGAGTAGCAGTAGAAGTAGGAGAAGATGTAAAGAAGAGTGATAAAAAACAACAACAAATCACTTCAGTAAGTAAATCACTTGTTACATAGCAGTGGAAACAATAATTGAGCCAATTGTCTCTGCTGTGATAGCAACGCGTGTTGGCGCTTCACCTACACACACATAACTGTTATTTATCAGAAGCAAATTTATATATGCATGCATGCATGTATATTGACAATACGAAATTATAAAACCAATAGCAGCAAGTACGCACAGTTGTCATCCATTTGTCGCTGAGTAAACAAAGAGAGTTATAAATAAAATTGAGTTTAAGAGAAAAATGCTTTTGCACACATTGGTATGTATAGAGATATATGTATGTCTGTATGTGTCTATGTAGCAGTGTCATGTGAGATCACAGGATTAACGCTCAAACACATATTGACCCCAATGAATAACCGATAAGGCGCGTTCAGTGCTGATTCAGCATGTCGACGATGTCTTCCATAACATTGAACGAACAATTGACAACTTAATTTATAGGCGCAAATATATATACATACTTACAAATGAGACATATGTGTTTGTATAGGTGAGTGTTTCGAAGAAAAAAAATAATAAAACGAAGTTGACTAAGAATACAATATAAATGTATGTGACCATTTATACCAGAAATATATACATATATACAAATATACCCATATAGTGTCCAGATTACTTACCCTGCGAGAACGGTATGAGCTTGCAGAAGAATTCACCAAATATGAAATTGCGCAACAAGGTGCCGACCAGCGTCACCGGCATGCAGAAGACGCCCAACAAGATATCGGAAAATGCCAAATTCAGCAAGAATAGATTAGTGATAGTGCGCATACGACGATTTTGTATTAGCGTCGATATGACGAGCAAATTGCCAATTATCGCAAACAAGAATATAATGCTGTAGCAGAGTATCAACCAGAATGGCATCTCGGTGGGCATACGCGGTCGTCCCACTGCCACCACAAGTGCACTGCGATTCACGGCGGCATTCACGTCGCCATCGCCGTAGTCGCTTGCATTCGCCGAAGCATTCGCGTACATGGCCGCCGCCGCGGCCGCCTGTGTGACAATGAGCGCCACGTCGCTGTCATTCGTTGCGGTGGCGTACATGTTCAACTCTGCCGTAGCGTTTGAGATATTCGCAATTGTCAATGTGTGCGTTTCATTTAATTGTGTGAGCGCTAGTGAGAGTATGTTAGTAGTGACGGCGGTGGTATCATTGCTGAAGTATGACAGCAAATCGCTGTATTCGCTAGTGGGAATTGACATGATGAACGGTTGGTTGGAGATGGTCGGATTTTAGGTTGTTGTTCTGGAGGGTTTGTTTTGTAGTTGGTGGTGGGCTACACTTGACATATATTTCTTTGTTTTTATTAGGTTTTGCCTTCGAAAGTATTATTTTTTTATTTATAATATTTTTTATTTTTACTTAAAATTTATTATATTAATTATGTTTTTTAACAACTTTTTTTTACCGTAAAACACAAGAAATTAATTTTTTTTTGTTTTTTAATTTTATTTTATAGTTAAGCAAAAGTATTATTTTTTATATATTTAAACACTAAGAATTTTTTTTTTTTAATTTTCACCAGCAACTGCCTTTTTTATAGTGAAACACGAATATTATTTAATTTTTTTTTACACACACTATTTTTTTTCTATTTTGTTTTCTTTTTTTATTTAGTGAAGTACAACAATTATTTTTTATGTCTTGAATCTCTAACGGCTGTTGCGTACAATTTTTTTGTTTAATATTTTTTTTTGTTTTTTGTCCAGCAATTATTATTTTTAATCTCTTACGACTTTTTTCATACACAAATATTTTTTTTTTATACTTTGAAAAAAAATACAATTTATTTTTTACAGCATAACTGTTTTTATATATATTTATATATTCGTATTTGATTTATATTATTTTCATATTTCAATATTGTATTTATATGCATTTTTATTAAATGAATTTTTATACATTTCGTTAATTATGTTTCTGTTTTTGTAACCTAAAATATAATTAATAATTATCAAATATTACTCTCAAATATGTATATTATAATTTAAAATTTAATTTAAATAATAATATCATGTTCAAATCAAAATTTAGTCACGGCATCAACGCTGTCAATCGTAATTACTTATCTACTCAACTTGACAAAATTTCTCTATACAAATTTATCACTTCATAATCTGCTCGTCAAGTAGATTAAAACTTAAGCTGTTTGAAATTTCATCAAACAATTCTGATTAATTCATCTCTTTGTGAATCACTTCAGCTTTTGTCCATGAACTCTTTTCAAACTTCATTAACAACAACAGCGGTGTGTTGATCTACATAAGTTAAGCGATTAATTTTGAATTAAGAGGAGTAAATTTTGATTTGAGCATGATATTATTATTCAAGTTAAATTTTAAATTATAATATACACATTTAAGCTCAATTTCGATTTTTGTTTTGTATTTGAAAGGATTCTTTTTTACTTAACGCTCATATATTTTTAACACATGAATATTTAAAAATAATTTAAACATAATTACTTATTTCATATTTTACATATCATTCTTTTCAAGTTTTATAAAGTTTTTAATTTAGTTTTGTAACATTTCTAAGCCTGTAATTTAATTTCCTTTCGAATTTTTGGACTATTCTTCGTGTTTTTTTAAATTATTTTCAAAAAAAAAAAAACAATTTTTCACAAAAAAAAATTTTTTGGAAAATACTACTCCCAATCCGAAACATGCTCAGCGCTTTAATTCATTTTTTGAAAAAAGTTTTTTTTTGTTATACAATCTTAATTTTCTTAATTTGTTCTCCTTTCACATTTTTTTTTTCAATCCATAAAACATTTTTTTCTGTGCTCAAAATATTTTTTATAATAATTTTATATTTTGAAATTTTTTTTAACTTGTCTGAATAACAAATATCTTGTTGACAAATTTTTTTATTCACTTTTTCTTAAAATTATTTATAAATTATATGTTTTTTAATATTAAAATATAAAGTATCATTTTATTAATCCAAAAAAATTTTTTCAAACTTTTAGATAAAAGTTTGAATTTTTTTGTATATTTTTTTTCAAAACGTTGTTTGTCAGATTTTTTTATTTAAAATTTTTGAACTTATCCAATTTTGATAAAATTTTATTAAAATTATTTATTTAATTACCAATGCTTATCACGTTTGTCACTCTTTGTTTTCGCTAAAATAATTTTGTCAGAGTATAATTTTTGGTTTACCACTTCTCTACCTTTTCACCCAATTCCAAGGATGTATGACTATTTAATTTTTATGAGTACTTTAAATTCACTTTCACTTTTCAACCATAAAACACTAACTGTCGTACGCGGCGTATAAGTATCCCCTTAGAATAGCTGCATGCAAATGCATTAAGTATCGGCTTTCAGCGCTTTTATTAATAGCAACTGATCACTTTGGTTCCATAAAACTGCACTCTGAATATTAAGTGCGACGAAGCTGCAGGGACGCAGCACAAACTAAAAATATAACCGTTATTTCAAGCAATCAGCGCACTGCTTCACAACAATTACAAACACACGACGGCCTATTATTGGCAAATAGCCGGCAGCCGGCAAATATTAATTAATTTAGCTAATTCAACGATAGTATTTGGTGCACAGGTTTAATAGAATTATTAATTTCATTTTCAATTTTAGCAAAAAATTATTTTTAATCCCACTTAATAATCTTTTGTTTTTCAAATACCTCTTAAACTGTATTTTCACAGTTTGCAGTCAGCAAAAAATTATAATTTTTTTTTTTAATTTTCTTGAATCAAACTGTTCACTTAAAGTATGGCTCATTCATTTAATGCTCACAACTGATTTAACACTTTTGACACATGCTCAGCGCATTAATTCTATAGACAACTATGAAGACACTGTGCTCATACAGTCAAACTAAACTGTTAAATCTAAATCACTTTCTCAATGCAGCGTTTTCCGTTTGATTGCACCCATTCGCGTGAACGCGTCAACGTGGACTAAACTCGCCATGCATGTGGTTGCTGGCTTAAGCCGCACAAGGCGACGTTGAAAGCAGCATCCTACAGTTGTTGTTTTTCGTTTTTTTCCTTTAGTTGCTTGGCTGCTGCTTTCTTCGTGGTAAACCGGCTTGCGTTGGACACCAAGAATAACAAATCGGTCGGTATGAATGAAAAGCGTTGCTGTGGCAACACACCCTCGAGCTTTCACCTCGCTTTGGCTTGACAGTGGGGGTGGCATGCGGCAGATAAATGTTAAATGCAGATAAGTGTTACGTGCTGTTAGATAAAAGCAAAACTGTGTTTGTATGTATGGCATTATAGGGAACTGAAATAGATTTTTATGGCATTTGAAAAGCTTTCTAAGCAGCATGTTCATGTCCTTACTAATTTTTATCATCTTGTGATATCTGTTATACAACTATCTAGATAAATCTTCCATTATAATTATAGCATGCAGCAAATAGTATGTTTCATTGACAGTTTTATATTTAATATCCTGCAACAAGGTTTCAACAACAAAGTTGCATGAAAAATGTTGAACATGTGACAATTATAAAATAATGGTTTTATTATGGCTGAATTTATATATAATAATTATAGCAAAAATAATAAATTCTTATTTGCAAATATAAATTATTGTATATATATTTAAGAAAATCTTCAGTTAGTCATCGAACCAGCACTATTCAAACCAAGCCAAGAAATTAACCATTCTCATAACCTAATAAATAAATAAATCTATACTACTAGTATAAAGAGGAACGATTTGTATGTATGTTTGTAATGAATAAACTCAACTTCACCATTCGAAAACTACATTCACATCGAGTAACACAGGCTAAATTTATTGCTAGAATCTAAGCTTCCTGGAAATAATTCCCAAGTGAGGGTATCAAAAAGACTTCGTGATGGAGAATCTTAATCTGAAACTGAAATCGTTAAAATATTAGAAATATACAAGGTCACCTCATAATCCGAGAGAAAGACATCGGACACCAAAGACTACATTCCAAAATGTAAACAAAAATATCACGTGATCTTGAATTGGCATCACGTGATCTGTGAGGCTTCAATGACATGTAAACAAAAATATCACGTGATCCCGTAATGCCATCACGTGATCAGGGTGGTGTCATTGACTTCACTCAAAAATGTAAATAAAAATATCACGTGACCTTGAATTGGCATCACTTGATCTGTGAGGCTTCAATGACCCGTAAACAAAAATATCACGTGATCCTGTAATGCCTTCACGTGATCAGGGTGGTGTCATTGACTTCACTCAAAAATGTAAACAAAAATATCACGTGACCTTTAATTGACTTCACGTGATCTGGAAGAGATCAATGACCTGTAAACAAAAACATCATCTCGAATTGACATCACGTGATAAGGGTGGGGTCAATGACTCACACAAATATTTAAACAATAATATCACGTGATCTTGAATTGACATCACTAGATCTGGGGGGGGGGGGGGGGGTCAATGACCTGTAAACAAAAATATCACGTGATCTCGAAATGTCATCACGTGATTAGGGTGGGGTAACCGGATATGATGTTGCTGGAACCGGAAATGGGACATCCGGAAACGGATATGGATAACGATATTGTCGGAACCGGAAATGGGGATATTGGTCACTGGAACTAGGAGTGGGGCATCTGGAAACGGAATGAGAAACAAGATATGGGATGATCGATGAAACCAGATATGGGAATGATGTGCCGGAACCAGAAATGAAACAACCGGAAATATTTTACCGGAAACGGATGTTCGATATAGAGCGGACGTCAAAATGACGAAATGGAAAATGGACAGGAAACGCCCCTTCTCCAGAAAGTGCTTAATGACGGAAGCAGCGTCAACTCCAGGACTTAACATAAATGTTTCCTGTTCATGGAAGACTTCGGTTTGTATCATATCCGCTTCCGTTATGAGACTTCACAAGTCGAAGATCTCCATAACTCGAACTCTTAAATTTGCAATAGAAGTCAAATTTCATACAAATTACCTTCAATAAATCGAACTTTTCGACCAGGTCATAGTACAAAATTTAAAATTTTACTATCAAGGAACAATTTTAAAGGAGTCCCTAAATTCGTATAGAGACGAACAAAAAATATGATATTACACTTATAGATTTCATAAATCGTGTAGCAAAGGCATGAGATAAAACTTTTTGCGAAGCAAATAACTAAAACTGTGAGTATTTCTATATTTTACAGCTTTAATTACTATAATTCGAAGACTCTCTAACTCGACGTTTTTTTGTGGATTATGGTGATTCGAGTTTGAGAAATTCCACTGTATATTTTAAGCTCTTTGAACGACTTCTTTTAATGTATAAGCTTTACAGCTTTTGTACAAAGTTTTATAATGTAACACGTTTTCATTTCATCCAAGCTCTTTCTTTTATATACATACTTACTTATATATTTGTATTCTCATAAGCTTCCAAAATGATCTTTTAAATGAAAATTCATTATATATCCTATTTTTACTTGTGCTTTCATAAAAGGACTACAACAAAATCTTTTGCGCTGCAACTTTTCTGAAAGTCAAAGCTTTAAGATTGGTAGTCACGAAAAGCTTTATTTACAGAGGATTTTTTATACAAAAGCTCTTGCATTGTAACATTTCTGAAAGTTAAAGCTTTCTTTTAAAAAATACGTAAGGCCTCGGGGTTTCTATATATACATACATACAAATATAGGTATCATAAAATGAACAATGAAGTAAGCTTTTATTGAAACGGATATGACAGTGACATTCTGAAGTTAACTTAAACATTTCTAATCACATTAAAGTTTGGGAATCTCAAAGTTACTGCATTATTGAGATTACTCAAGTCTAACACTGCTATTTGGAAAAGTTTATCAGATAAATATATTTAATTTGTAAAGCTTTCTAAAGCTTCATGTTCAGCATTTAACTCTGAAATATTCTACTTAACTGTACGAAACCGTTCTTAAACTAAAATATAAAACATCTGGTTATATATTATTATAAATCATATTTATTTGGCCGCCATTAATTTGTACTCTTCACTCTTTCTGCCGCTGGCAAACGCTCGTCACTGAGGCCTCATTTCTTCACTAATTTTCGCTTATTCGGAAGTAAGTAGGCTTTATAATAGAAATCGCAGAAGAGCACCAACATAATGGCCGCTTGAGTGGTGCCGAAGAACAGCGCCACTGTTGGATATAGACAGGTCCTATCGAAGAGCGCACGACCGAAATGCACGAACAATATCACAAATTGCACAATTTGCGCATGCGTTATGTGTTTCTTCCACCACAATGACTGTTTCAGCTCTGGCCTCAATACCGAAATTAAGTAATAGAAATACATAATAGCATGCACGGCTAGATTGAGTAGGGCTAGTACAGCACCATGACCGCCGGGCAGATAACGCAGATATATAAAGGTGGCCACTGTAATCATAATGTGATGGTAGACATGCAGAAAGCTCACTTGATTGTAACGTTTGCGCAACACAAAGAACACAGTGTCGGCTAAGTCGAATACTTTCAGCAAATAGTAGATGTAAGAGTATCGTAGTTCGATCATGCCGACTACGTTGCTATCCATAACGGGCATCATGCAAGTTAAGCGGTCGTATGGTTTATGTAGCCAGGTGTAGTAAGAAGCCTGCAGGAAATTAATTAAAAACAAGTAAGGAAGGGGTAAGTTCGGGTGTAACCGAACATTTTATACTCTCGCAATTTATTTATTTAACTTTATTTATATTATATAATATACAATTTATTTGTGCAAAGTTCTGCATCGATATCTTCACTAATGCTTACTTTATATATTGTAAAGTAAACAATTCAGATCGTCTTCAAAGTTCTGGTATATAGGAAGTATGCGTGGTTGTGAAGCGATTTGGCCTATTTTCACAATATATCATTGGGATGTAAGGAAACTATTACAAACCAAGTTTCATTGAAATCGGTCGAGTAGTTCCTGAGGTATGGTTTTTGGCCGATAAGTTGGCGACGCCACGCCCATTTTCCATTTTGTAAAAAAATCTGAGTGCAGCTTCCATCTGCCATTTCTTATGTGAAATTTAGTGTTTCTGACGTTTTTCGTTAGTGAGTTAACCCACTTTTAGTAATTTTCAACCTAACTTTTGTATGGGAGGTGGGCGTGGTTATGATCCGATTTCTTTCATTTTTGGACTGTATTAGGAAGTGGCTAAAAAAACGACTGCAGAAAGTTTGGTTTATATAGCTCTATTGGTTTGCGAGATATGTACAAAAAACTTAGTAGGGGGCGGGGCCACGATCCTTCATACCAAATTTTATTTCCATAGCTTTATTTACGGCTTAGTTATGGCACTTTATGTGTTTTCGGTTTTCGCCATTTTGTGGGCGTGGCAGTGGTCCGATTTTGCTCATTTTCGAAAGCAACCTTCCTATGGTGCCAAGAAATAAGTGTGCCAAGTTTCATCAAGATATCTTAATTTTTTTACTCAAGTTACAGCTTGCACAGACGGACAGACAGACATTCGGATTTGAACTCCACTCTTCACCCTGATCACTTTGGTACATATAACCCTATATCTAACTCGTTTAGTTTTGGGTGTTACAAACAACCGTTATGTGAACAAAACTATAATACTCTCTTTAGCAACATTTGTTGCGAGAGTATAATAAGTGAAATTAAACTTTAAGTTATACTTTTCTGCGTGTTTACCATGATCAACGAGCCGCTGTTGATGAGCACCTGCGCAGCATTGTAGACCAATAAGACGTACTTCAAGTCGAAAGCTGCGCGGTTTTCCATTAATTTCGGACCCAAATGTTTAACGAATACATAGTAAGCGACTAAAGTGAGAGTCACTTGCAACGGACTAAATAGAAAATAGTTTTCCGAGCGACGATCTGTAAGAAGTGTTATATTTTTCTATAAATATTCAATACATTTTATTATGCTTTCGGGAGCTTTATAAGCTTTCACACTTATTTATTTTAGTATAATAATATGTTATTTTTTCGTTTTCAAGGGCTTAAAGTAAATCTTACTTAACATATGGAACTGATGATGATTCCTGTGCATAGACTAGTGAAGCATCATATTAAAGAGCTATGGTCTGTTGAGAACATGTCTGTTGTAGTAGCTAAACCTATCCAGCAGCAGCCTAATGTGATTTTGGCACAAAGAGGCCACATTATTTGTTTTAATAAACAGAATCACTTACGTCATTATCGGCGTTAGAGTATTAAATAGTGACAAGAATTAAGCCGAAAGATAATTTCGGAGCACATTTTCATCTCTTTGGTTACACTGCCTCATCCAGACATATTTAGTTCTACTGGATGCTTGATGCTTCTTCCTTTCATCTATAGTGTAGACGCTAATATTATTCAATAATTAAAGTTTTAATGTGATGTTGTTGGTTAGAAATTATGAAACAAGTTCCTGGCCTTCAAAATCATTTTTAGTTTTTTTGCTACTTCGCCTAGAAATTGGAAAACATGATATCTATGATTTCAATCCATTTCATCGAACAGTTGCTTCAGTTTCACTTACAATTTCGACCTTTAAGACTTTTCAGCGAGTAACAATTTTGTATTATGGGATTGCAAATAAATCAAAAAATTATTATTTTGGAATTCTAAACCGCAAATATTTCTGTCTCATCAAAAGTAAAATTATACGAGGTGTGTTCAAAAAATAACGGGAATTTTCATTTTTTGGAAATAATATTTATTCATTCGTCTACATTAATGTTGACTACTTCAAAATAGTCCACATTCGATATTATTCACTTATGTCAGCGATTATCTCAATCGTCGAAACAGTTCTCAAACTCGCTCTTTCAATTCTGGTATGCTTATAAAACGACGGTTCTTTAAGAATCTCTTTATTTTTCGAAATAGGGAAAAGTCACACGAAATCATGTCTCATGTCTGGCGAATATTGAGGTTCAAAAGTTGCATAGTTCACAAAAATTATGTCATAGTTTCAGCCTTTGAATTACTTTTTCAAAATAAATCCCAACTTCAGCCGATTGAGTACCATAAATCGATTTCCATTTTTCTTACCTCTATATTTGTCATCGAACTCCCGCAAATAATCCCAAATCAGTTGCAGGAGAAAGAACATTGTTGCATTCAATATATTTCCACTACTCTTCAATATTAAACAAATTTTTTGAAAAAGTTCACAAACCAAAGACAAACCACTTCTAAACACACTTGAAGCTTTAGTTGAATTATACTGAGCTTCGAGTTTAATGTTCGAAATCGAATGAACGCTAACAGCGACCACAAAATGTTGCTGCATTACATAACTCAGTACTACATTAATATAATTACATTATTCATTAGCTGAATAATTACCGCGAATGGCATAGGCAATGTAAATGGTGAGTGCATAATTAATTCAAACTCAAAGAAATTACATAACACAGCACAAAACTCACTCTTTGTCTAGGTAATTATATATGTAGATTAGGGTGGACCTTATTTTCCAAAGTATTCCGATTCTAGATCGCACCCCCTAGAAATATGCGAATAGCCCAAAAACTAATATATACAAAGTTTTGGGTCAATCAAAAAAAGGTTTAGAGGTTGCGCAAGGAGCTTGATATCCTGAAAAATTAAGAATTTTTGTCATTTTTATGTCTCCATATTTCAAAGCCACACTATCTGGTTTCCATACCGTAATAAGATCTGCATTTTATTACCTTTCCAAAATTACCACAATCTTAAAAATCGGTCGATTGATGATAGAGTTACAGAAATACAAATATGAAAGTAAATTTAATGTGGTGCATTCTCAAGCGTCGCATGCTCGTGATATACCGTTATAACGGTTCTAATGTTATTCTTATTATCTTATTACGGTATGGAAAATCAGTAAGGGATAATGTGACTTTGAAATATGGAAGTCTGAGACATAAAAATTGCAAAAATTCTTATTTTTTCAGGATTTCAAGCTTCTTGCGCAACCTCTAAACCTTTTCTGATTGACCCAAAACTTTGTATATACTAGTTTTTGGGCTATTCGCATATTTCTAGGGGGTGCGATCGAGAATCCAGAAACTTTTTTTATCCTCCATACAACTAAGGGCCACCCTAATGTAGATATGCGTGTGTATTGCATTAATTCGAAAATAGCGATTACCATTACCATTAAACTAAGCTGAGCATTGAACTGAGTGAAAGAGGCGGAACACGTTTTATTTTTATGTTCAAAGTTTTTTGTTCTTTTTTTTAAACCTTAATTAAAGGCCGGCCTTATTTAAATACGTACGGCTTAATTTAAATCTTTATAAACTAAATTTAGAGCCCTAAATATATATCACATTGGATGTGGGCTTAGGAGAGGGAAGTCACTTCTAATTTCTCGGTATACACTCAAAATAACAACAAACCTAACGTCACATTACATCAATCAACCTGAATTCAGTTGACCCCTTAAATTCTAAACAAAGCTGGCATTATATGACCCCTCAAAGCTGATCGTGAGTGTCGCTGGCCAAAGGACATTGAACTCGCCCAAAATATAAACAAATTCTAACCAAAGGTCATTTACGTCTCTCGAAATCTTGTCTGTTCACACATTTTGAAGGACAGATTTGTTTACATTTTGAGAAGTCCGATTTATTTTCTGAACTGAGGTGTAATTTTTTGGGTTCACGTGAGGTCAAATATTATTTTATTTTTTGGGTCACGTGAAGTAATTTTTGAGGCTTTCGTCATTTTGGATTTTTGTTTACCAATTATAAGATTAATGTGTGAAGATTTTTTTCTGTCGATATTGAATAAATATATAATTAAACTAGGAGACCGCTCCGGCTTAGCAGGGGTTTAAACAAAAGTTGTAAGTTTTTAGACACTTTCCCGTTTCTTGCGTGGGTTCATATAAAAAAAGTAAAATAAGGAAAATTCGAACATTAAATTACATTTTATTTCCAATGAGCTAAAACTTGATAACGACCTCTAGTCTTTGGTGTCCGTTGTCTTTCTATCTGAGTATGAAGGCGTCAGAGTTCGACGCCCTAGTGCGAGCTTGCAATTTTCTAATATTTATACCCTGAACAGGGTATATTAAGTTTGTCACGATGTTTGTAACACCCAGAAGGAAGCGTCGGGGACCCTATAAAATGTATATATAAATGATCAGTATGTTGAACTGAGTCGATTTAGCCATGTCCGTCTGTCTGTATATATACGAACTGGTCCTTCATTTTTAAGATATCGTTTTGAAATTTTGCAGCTGTTATTTTCTCTTCAAGAAGCTGCCCATTTGTCGGAACTGCCGATATCGGACCACTACATCATACAGCTGCCATACAAACTGAACGATCGGAATCAAGGGCTTGTATGGAAAACTTCCGCATTTTACTACATATCTACAAAATTTGGTGTGAGTTATTGTACATAGAAATAATTTAATCTCCGAAAAAATCGTTCAGATCGGTTCACTATAGCATATAGCTGCCATACAAACTGAACGATCGGAATCAAGGGCTTGTATGGAAAATTGTCGCATTTGACGTGGTATCTTCACGAAATTTGACATGGATTACTGCTTAAGGTAGTAATATTTATAATCTCCGAAGAAATTGTTCAGATCGGTTAACTATATAACCTTAATGTTTCTAGCAAACAACCCAGCTAAAAAGAATTAATAAAATGTTTTCTTTTTATACTCTCGCAACAAATGTTGCTAAAGAGAGTATTATAGTTTTGTTCACATAACGGTTGTTTGTAACACCCAAAACTAAACGAGTTAGATATAAGGTTATATATACCAAAGTGATCAGGGTGAAGAGTGGAGTTCAAATCCGAATGTCTGTCTGTCGAATGATTTGTTGTGAAAATGGGCCAAATCGCTTCACAACTACGCCTACTTCCTATATACCAGAACTATGAAGACGATCTGAATCGTTTACTTTACAATATATAAAGTAAGCACTAGTGAAGATATCGGTGCAGAACTTTACGCAAATACTAAGTTTATAGTGTGGCAGCCCCATTCTAAAAATCGCCGAAATCGGACCATAGGTTTTTAAGGCCCCATATATCGAACACGAGGACCTCGGTGCTTCTAACCTAATATTATGGTTTCCAACTCTCAATGGACTTTATACAATATATATGACGAATATGTGGGTCAAATTGTGTATTATATAATATTAATTAAGTTAAATAAATAAATTGCGAGAGTATAAAATGTTCGGTTACACCCGAACTTAGCCCTTCCTTACTTGGCTTTACTTACTTTTTCTTACGTCTTTAGATTTGCTTAAACACATATGTAGTTAATAAAAGAAATGCATCTGTGAAGGGTATATTAGCTTCGGTATAGCCGAAGTTAACGTTTTTTCTTGTTTTTTCTTCAAGCCGCTCCGTATTCGACTCTCAAACGCGTACTTGGTAGGTTTTGAAATTTTTGAAATCGGCACAGTAGTTTTCGAGTTTATTCATTACAAACATACATACAAATCTTTCCTCTTTATAATAGTAGTATAGATAGTATAGCTGTTGTGACTTGTAGTCGAAACGGAATTTTAAATAATAAATTTTAGAATCCATAATTTATACACAATAACTTTGGAGTTGCGGTTTTGAGGTTAGATAAAAATAAACCACGCTTTTTTAAGAGAGAAAAAATACATTTTTATTTATTACAGTTTCAGTTAAGTTAACTTTTCAACATATAACTCCGTTACAACACTTATGACATTATTGTATGCACATGGGTTTGAATGTAGGTATGTGTGTACACAGAGTACATTTACTTGACTAAATTGAGCTGCCTTAAGCTGCAAATTCTTTTTAACAATAGTATACAGATTTATTTGTGTTTGTGTTTGTGCGGCGCCATTTTTTTTTTTTTTGATATTCATAAAAAGTTGCAGTTTCAGTTTACATAATATTAAAAAAAAACTGTTACAATTTAGGTACAAATTTGCAAATATTTCAACGGTACACGTGTTGTATTATAATATAAATATACATATATAACGTCACACGGAATATACATATATATATATGTATGTACATATAAAAACAGTTAGTTATTCATATAAAAGGTAAATAATACGTTTGTAAATACATACAAATACATAGAACGGTATGTTAATAGTCAGCTTAAAATTAGGTATATATGTACTTGTATGTATTATAGGTACATGAGACAGTAAATACTCGAATATTTGGCAACTTTCATTAAAATCGGTGTGTTTGTGTGTAGAGATATATGTTTTTATTGGTAGTACAAATAGTTGTTTAGTTATAAAAAATATTTATATATTTTAATATACGAAAATATATATGTACAAATATTATATAGTTAAATAAAAAATATTATTCTTACATGAAGTTAAATCTCCGACAAAATTTCGAGGTCTAGTTAAAAGTATATAGTATTTATACATATGAATTGATATAATTATAGTATTTACATAAAAGTATACAATTGGATCTACAGGTATTGAGAAATAATACTCCATTAATTTTGAAATCTCAGTCTCCAAAGCATATTTGTTTACACATACAATTAACCACAAAATCTAGCTCCTTGAAATAATATACATTGTTATACTCCCCCAACAAAGTTGTTAAAGATTATAGCTTTGTTCACATAACTGTTGTTTGTGTCACCAAGAAATAAAAGAGTAAGCTATGGGGTTATATATATATAAATGATCAGGATGACGAGTGGAGTTGAAATCAGGATGTCTGTCCGTCCGTCCGTTTGTGCAACGGATAACTTGAGTAAAAATTGAGATATCCTAATGAAACTTGGAACACATGTTCCTTGGGACCGTGAGAGGGTTGTTTCGAAAATGGGCAAAATCGGACCACTGCCACGCCCGCAAAATGGCGAAAACCGAAAACGCATAAAGTGTCATAACTAAGCCATAAATAAAGTTATAAAGTTAAAATTTTGAACAAAGGATCACACTAAGAAGGGGCATATTTGGATGTATGTTTTTGGGGAAGTGGGCGTGGCCCCGCCCCGAATCGGTTATTTGCATATATCTCGCAAACCCATGAATCTATATAAACCAAACTTTCTGCAGTCAATTATCTTACGTACCCCACCACACAACATGAAAATAGTTGAAATTGGATAATAACCACGCCCACCTCTCATACAAAGATTAGGTTGAAAATTACTAAAAGTGAGTTAACTCACTAACGAAAAACGTCATAAACACTAAATTTTACAGAAGAAATAGCAGAAGGAAGTTGAACTCATATTTTTTACAAGATGGAAAATGGGCGTGGCATCGGCCACTTATGGGTCAAAAACCATATCTCAGGAACTAGTCGACAGATTTCAATAAAATTCGGTATATAATATCTTCTTGACACCCTGTTAAAGCAGACAAAAAATGGGAGGAATCGGTTTACAACCACAACTACTTTCCTTATAACTCAATTTTGAATTCCATCTTATTCCTTCACTTTATAATGTATGCATAAGGAACCAATGAAGATAGCGAAATAAAACTTGACACAAATAGTGTATATCATCTCTGACTTGATTTTTGAAAAAATTTTCGAAAACGGACTATAACTTTTCAAGGCCCCAGATATCGAACATGTTGAACTTAGCGCCTAAGGGTAAATTGTAATCGAAAATATGGGTAAATCTCTCAGATAATTTCATGTAATTCAGAGGAAATTGTTTTCTTCTAATATTTCTAGTTCTATTCCAAAAATTATTAAAATCGGTTGATAAAATCTCCTAGCTCCCATATACCTAATTATAGGTTTTTCAATAATACGTTGGGCTTTATTCCGCATATATATATTGGTTAATATGTGAGATATCTTAGCAATATTAAGTGTGCGTATAGTCTTGGATATAGTGCACCTTGCTGGTAAAAATTAATGAAATCGGTTCAGGAATTACCTCAGCCCTCATATACTACATATGCTGATTTTCGTTATTCTATTAAACTTTATGCCGACTTTTTAGGTAAATTTGTGTGTTTCGTAAATAAAAATTTTTCAATATATTGCGAGAGTATAAAATGTTCGGTTACTTCCGAACTTAGCCCATCCTTACTTGTTAACTTTAATGGTATACTCAGAAATCATTATATTGGCGACTCTTTTGCGACTCGGTTAACTAACAGTATTATAGTCAAATATTATACGGTTATATATTTGTAGTCCATTTTATAAATATACTGTTACAGCTGCCAGTAATTATAACTGTATAAAAATTGTGTGCAATTATAAGTAGATGTCTATTTTGAGTCATTTATTGATAATTTATGTATTTCTATAGTAAATTTAAATCATATTCAAGTGTCTAACTACATTTATATGTAAGTATTGCATAAAAACTGCGTCAAGTGATACATAAACGACATATATGTATAGTTGATAGATATTATAAATTCTTCTGTTTTGTGATATGAAAAGTACCAGTTCAAATGTAGTGAAACACGGTTTTAAGTTTTGTATGGCTTAGTAGTTTTTAAATTGAATTGAAATAACTGTAAAATTGTTATTAAAAAATTTGTCAAAATTATATGATTATTACTAATTTTATTATACGAAACCAAAAACATGAAACAAAAATTTAATCGAAAATTTTTTGGAAAACATTTTTAAAAATTTGCATTTTTTTTTTGGAAAATTTCTATTTTTTGAAAAATATAATTTAATAAAAAATAATGGAAACATTTTTAATTTCAGTTTTTTTTTGTAATGCTTCTAATACTATGAGCATACTCTGCGACTGGATATTATATAAATATTTGGAATAATGTTGTTATTGTTTATAGTAGATTTGCTCTTTCATGTTTACTTTTTCTGTAGTTTTTAAATTTTTAATTTTTTCTACTTTAATAAAATTCATCAAATGTGCTAAATTCTATGCTGATTGTTAGGGGTTCACATTCTAATTGATATTCAGTATACATACTCAGCATTTCTGATGCTACACTTCGCCTCTATTTGCTAGTCACTAGTTATAGAATAGGAGTTTTCATTATGTTTATTATTACAGTGGCGTGATTAGTTGTTTTTTTTTTTTTTTTTTTTGAAATTACATAAATGATTTAATATAATTAAACGACGAAAATAATTTATATTGAAAATTCTGAAAATTTTATATTGAAAAAATATTTTACATAGTATATTTACATTAATATTTTAATTAAAAAATAATAATTTTAATAATATAGAAATAATTATAATTTTGAATATAAGAAAATAAAAATTTAAATAATGATATTTAAAAAATATATATATTTCAATTTGAACACAGTAATATTTTATTTATTGCACAGTGGCACAAAACGAAGTCAGATTTAATAATTTATTTTTATTGTAAGATATTTTCTGATATTATGTATATTTTTTTTAAATTTATTGATTGTGTCAAATTTCAACTTTTATTTTCTTATTTTTTTCAATTATTTGAAATTTATTTACCATATCATTAGTGCCCATATACGCAAATTTGCATAGATAAGATTTTTTTCTGACATATTTTTTTATTATAGTGTTGAACTATTTGTTTTTATTTTTTTTTAATTATTGGTAGATACGTTTTTATTATTTTTGAACAATTAAAAAAAAATTACATTCTAAATTAAAACAAAGTTTTTGATATATTAACTTTAATAATTTAATATTTTTTAATCATTTTAATTTTAAAATAATACTTACTAAATAATTACCTACAGAAAAATTATTTATATTTTTTTTTCTATATTTCTAGGCATATATATTTGCTTATAATTTGGTATGAACTTTTCACACTACAAATATCAATTTATTTTATTTCCTTTAGTAACACTACTTTTGGAAGCCACTGTCATTTGGCGCTTACTAAACTCCATGCCACTGAGATAAGTACCACTAGGTTATATATTGATTTCCTTCACATAATAACAACAATACATTTATTTATTTTCGATTATCATTTGCAATTGCAAGACAAAACTGCGTGCCAGTTGCAGCACCGCTTGCGCATTATGACGCTCGGCCATTTCTGAAATGTTTAAATAATTAAGGCTTTAAAACATTGTATGCAACCAATAGCTTACCATTGAAGAACTTGATGACATCCGTAAAATCCATGCTGTTCGACAATATTATGTCACGATAAGTTTCCAGCAACGCCAAAGCGAGGAAGAGCACAAAGTGACTGGAGGCCACATGTTTTGCCGCCCAAATCACTTCCCATGTCGCGAAGACATCATCATAGACCAACTCTCGCTTGAAATCTAGCAAGAACCAGCGATAACAGAAATAGAAATGTGTGTAGTCGCCATTCGAATCCATTAGCTCATACATCTCCGAGTCCAAAATTTGTATGAGGGAACTGAAAATATTGTTTAGGAGCTCAATTTGGTTCTGAAATTTATAAGAAAATCTCACTCACCGCATATTCGCAAAATGCATATCCATGGCACCGCCATTCGGAAAGTTCTCGATCATGCGCTCCATAAGCTTGCAGAAACAGCTATAGCAGAGTGACTCGTCGTCGAATATAACGAGCAAAGGTGCCACCAAATCACACATGCCCTGCATATAACCGACGTCCAAATGTTCCCACACATAACTGTTCAAAAATAGAGAGATTCATTTACTCAAGGTAAATGTGAGACAAATAAATATCACTTACGTGGATATAACATTCCTGAGTTTGTCTAAGTTCTCATTGGCAAAATACCAGTAGTTGCGATCGCAGCGTTGCACATCTTTTTCGATGCGATGTAGATTCAATCCGAATTGTTCCAGCAATTCGCTCTGAAATTATAACCAATGGAAGGTTATATTAGAAAAGGAAAGAAAATTATGAGAGCAAGTTTTCGATGACGTTACAATAGCAGAGCTCTTACAGAGAACTCGTATAAATACGAGTTACTCAATGCCCGCTACTTTAGAACTCTTCTTGTCACGTCAAAAACTCTACTGATATTTAAACATTTATTTAGACCCCTTTCATGACGGTTCATGATCCACTCCAATTTTCATTTTAACTTACACTATAGACACCACCATTTGAGCTCGCCGGTGAAACACATGCCGATTTCGGTTCCTGCAATGCATCCATAATGCTGCTACCACTAACTGCAGCAACTTCTGTGTGCGCCTCAATCGATACTTGCTCCTTTAGAGGTGGCATTTGTTCATATTCCGATTTTACATCAGGCAGCCAATTTGCCACATCAATCGAGGCATTCGTTACGATAACAGCAGAAGGTCGACCAGCAACATTCGTTTCGACTGCTGTCATTTCACGTATATCTTCGTCGGCTACGCCAAGTTGCGCCGGCAAGTCGTCAGCACTCAGGAACTCTGGGCTCAGCACGCTTTTCTCTGGCTCATCGGTAGAATTCAAATTCGCCGATATGGATGTATGCAGATTCAAATCTGTATAGCCAAAACCAGCGCCAACAGTTTCATATGAAGACGAAGATGGCGAGGTCTTATCACTCTGTACGGGTTGTGCGCACTCTTCCGTTTCTCCAGTAGTCGGTTCGCTTTTGTTGCTCTTATTCGAAATTGGTTCAGTGACGCCTGCATCAGTGAACTGATCTTTTGGCAACGTATTTCCGCTTTGCAACTCTGTATGTTTATTAACCACATCTTCTTCATCCTCATCCTCTTCCTCCATAGTTTCGTCTACATTTCCCGAATCCGTGCTCGTTTTCATAGCACGCGGTATTGGTTTTACGGTTAGGTAGTTTTGTCCGTTTCCAGTCGTTGCTTCGACTTGCGCCTGCCGTTGTTGTTCTTCGTCATATTCTAACTCACCAGGATCCGATATATCTGAAATATCTTCAAACACCTCATTCTCCAAATCACCCGCATCTATATAGGCAGCACGCACAGTCTTGTCATTGCCACTATTGCTGCCTGAACTGAGTTTGGCCACTGCACGTGCCGTCTTCTCCTTCTCCCTTTGCTGTACGATCGCATCCACTGCCAACCACTCACTCATTGTCGTCTCGTAGTAATGTTTGCAGGTCTCATCTTGCTTCTTGCGCTCCTCTGGTGTCGAACCAAAGCTGTTGGTATTGAAAAATTAAAGTCTGTCGAGTTGCTATATTTTTAGAAAACTAACCTATAATGACCAAGCAGATACGGCCATACCTCCTTACGCAGCTCGGAGCATACACCACCAAAATAGACGAGCCGATAGACATCCACTTCATTTGCCACAACACCATTGACGTTTAAAGCTTCCCAGCGCTCTTTCGTTAGGCCATCCTCGTCGGCTTTTACTAATCGAAGAAGTAAGGTTACTGTTTGAAAGAAAAATATTCGAAATTATTTGGAACTTACATTCCGGTGTTATACGTCCATGTACCAGTCCTGAGAGATGAGTTCGTACTGTTGATAAATGTCTGCAGTAGGCCAACCAACCGTAAAATGCTCTCGATATTATTTGTCTTCTCATTGTTGAGCAAACCATCTCGATACTTGTGTTTTGTTTGGTCTGAACCTGTTGTAAATGAAGATATTTGACTAAGAGTCGAATTTATTAGTTTATAAATTGTGCTCACCAATGGAGACTCCAGCGGATGCTGATCCATAGAGAGACTCTTGCTCGAACAATCACTCGATCCAGTTGTGGAGCAGCTGCTTAGTTGTGCACGACGTGGAGTACTACGTACAAAATCCAGTATGGAGTGAGCGGCAGCTGAAAGTAATGAAAAATATTTGAGTAATATTCTAATAACCAGACCGCAGACTTTCTTACCAAATTCCTCATGTTTACTTTTGCTCACAATGCGAAAGACATAATCAATTGGTGTCTCATCAAACGATTCCATGACAGAGGGTAAAATACGCCTGCGTACACTCTTCGGCCATGGAAATATCTTACCAATGCCACGTTGTGACCAAAGTGGTGGATCCAATTGGCCATGCGGCAGCAGGCCTGTCTCCAAGCAACTTAGGAACTGTTGCATGTGTCCACCTTCGGGAAAATGTATCGGTGGACGTTGTACACCATCCTGCCCGACCAATATTATAATGCCACCACTATCTTCACCACGATTCTGATGGCAATGCACATAGACAATCTCATCGACATTTATATTGAGCGCATAGGCCCAGTATGATTCCTTATCCTGTTCCTCATTCTCATCCTCTTCCTCCTCATTGTAACCGTTCATGAGTTGATTTGGCGTCCATTTAATGATTAGGGTCTGCACATGCTGATGTAGGCTCAAGTAACCGGGCATTTTCTCATTTACGTCTTTCTGCGAGTTTTTGTAGAGTTATAAGATGAGTTTATTAAGTTTTAAGATCTCAAATAAAAAATAAGTTTTTATTTACCGGCACTACATGCACATTATTCTTGCCATATAATAGTGTAGCTCTGGAGTTTTGATGCAAAGACTCAACGTAGTCTTTGGCCACTGTAGTCGCAGCTATTGACTTGAAGCCAGCGCCGGTGGTGCATTCGTCTGTGCTGGTATTGAGACTACGTTTGAAATTCAATATTGGTGCTCTTGAGCAAGTTGAGGAAGAACGACGTCCCGAACTGATGCGATGCCGTTTGACCTGCGGGGGATTACCAATAATATTTGGAATCATTCTCATTGTATTTGCTTACCAATTCATCAGCATGCGGATCCGTCCAATAGTGATCGGCAGTTTTGACTCGTGTAAACTCCAATGCGCAGGGTCCCACCAAAAGCGAGCTCAATATGGAACCATAATCTGAGTCTGCTACAAGTGAGTCGCGATCATAATAGGTACTGGCGTTAGCCACTAAGTATTCAATTATTTTGGCCAACTTCTTTTCGAATAGAGCCAAGCGGATCCATAGATATCTAGATAAGAACCGGATATATAAAATTAAAATAAATCAAGGTTATTCTCTAGAGATTGTCTTGTGTAGAAGGTTCGGGAACTCCAATAATAAAAACTTGTTATCATCATTAAAGTGATTCTGAGAGATTGTAATGAATATCAAAGATAGGCGACCTCGGCTATACTCATGTTTGAACTTATGCACTAGAGAAGTCTATAATGCAGTTTCTCCAAATGTCCTTCATATTTTTGTCTTAGAATCTAACATTCTATAATCCATACTCACTTCATTGAAGCCATCGTCATATTGGAACCACTCAAACTCATCGCCGTGACCGATGTGCTGCTGCCCTTCTTCAACATCGGCGGACGATTAACACTATCACTGCTAGACGATGAACGCTTACTGGGGTCCGCTGATTCGATTTCCAACACTTTCTTGCTAATACATTCGGCATCTTCACAGGACTTGGCGATTTTATGTAGTAATGCCGTGGTGGAAGAGGTCTTAAATAAGCCCAAAGCACGTCGCCGCAAGCCCTGACTCAAGCAAGCCTCGACTGCGGCACATAACTGTGTTACGGAACTGCTCTCTTCATGTATGTATTTCTTCGTGACTGCCTCTTCCATCAGCTGTTTGACCTCCTTTTTAACCGCGGCAACCAAACGCTCCTTCAACTCGACTTCTGTAGGAAAGAGAAATTACAGAAAAATGTCGTTAGGAGTGCCACGTTTGCGTGTAATTTATTAGAAACGCCTAAACGTGTTCTTAAAAATCATAATTACTCCTGAAGCATCAGATTACAGTAAGTATCCATCCCTCTAGTGGAGATTTCATACTCTCCTCATTAAATTATAAAAGCAACGAAATTGTGGTTTACGAACTAGTCTTAGTCACAAATTCATTAGAATTCCATCACTTCGGAATGAGCATAACTTTCTACTTTTCATTATATGTTTATACGCCATTAAACCGTTACCACCCGAAGTTTGTAAGCATGTGTGCATCATATGTTCCGGCTAAGTGCAGACTCGCGATAATTGAGTATGCGCTCGTATAATTTTTATGATTGAAATCACATAAAATTTCACCATTACAGACATCAGCTCACTTAGCGACAGCAGGGGTACAAACAGCGCCCAGTCCGGGCGGAAGTCTGTCGGTCCAACTTATGGTTGGTCGGTCGCTCACCAGCAGTGGATCAAAGGAAACTCGTCGCGTTAATAAGGAAGCCTACAATGTTAGCGCCGGGTGAATGACAAGTAGAAAAGTAATTTAACAACAACAGCAATAATACAGTGATAAGTAAAAAAGCATATTGACTGCATGGCGCGACAGTACACAGCAAGCGTTAAGTGCTAAACACAGTCATTAAGCAGTACACACCCATGGCACTCAGACAACGGAGCAACAAGTGGCTAACCAAAACGTGCATTGACCGTTAATTGCTGCCGCATTACTCATAAAATAGCCATGCTAAGGAAATTTATGTGGATACGTACGTATAGTGAATGCCACACAATGGTACAGCCAAATTAATGGATAAAAATATTCTTACACACTTTCCTTCCGGCCATTTCGCTTAATTCGATTATTTACGAAGCGAACTATAAAAGGTCGCTCAAGAAAATATTTATAGAGGTTATCTTTATATCTCAAAGAAGAAAATTCTGCTGTGAAACTATTTCAGAACTCATAAACTAGAAGTACCCATACAGATGGCCGCAAGATTTTTACCCAAATAATTTAATTAAGGAATACTGCCGAATTCGCAGTCTTTGACACGATATAAATACCACTCAGTCCCGGTTTCGTATTATCCGACTGCTGTGGAAAGGTTTCTCTCAAATCAACAATTAATGACATTGTAATATAGGGTATACTTGTTTTAAAATTTCAGTTGAGAGAAATGCTACCGTCGTCCTCATATAAATCCAATTCATTCGAGGTTTAATATTATCTAACTTCTGTGAAAATGGTTGTCTCATCCCGACATCGATTTTATTCTAAAGACTATTGAATTGGTTGAATTGGTCCGGTTTTGAGTTCCCGGTTTCGTAATGTACGACTCCTGTGGAAACGGTTCCTTTATCCCAACATCGAACTAATTCTTAATATGACTCAGCGCGGATCCATATTATCTGACTTCTGGAGTATGGGTTCTCTTATTCCAACATCGATCTAATTTTAAAGTCTATTATATTGATTCTAAACTACCAGTTTTGAGGAATGCTGTCTATGGCCATATAAAAATCCGGATCCCCGGTTTCGTACTCCGCAACTTCCGCACAAACTGTTCCCTCATGTATCTAAAGTTGGATGTATTGGCTATCAAATTTCAGTTGAGCCATGCAGACGCGAAGATTGAGATGGGCTCTCTCATTCCAATTTACCGAAGACATCCTCTTAATTCAACAATAAATAGTAAGATTTTACGATATATCTTTAAAGTCAGATAATGGAACCGCATAATGTTTCTGAAGATATTAATAAAATGGCTACGTACTCTATCATCATTAACATTAGAAGTCTATCAAATATTCTTAAACTTTGTTGAACATGATCCAAAAAAATGTCTGCAACATCTCATAAACTATTTCGAGACAAACTGATCTAGGTAAAGTATATGGTACTCGCTACTAATTTATACATTAACGCTTGCTTATCTCCCAAACCAAATATTAAACCTGGGCATGTGTCCCGAAAAAGTGCAAGTTTCAGCAATAAAAATCTCTAACTTTTATTAAACGAACAGTACGTGCATACCGTCAACCGACAGTTCCCTACAGACCAGCATATCTCATCGCTGCCGGTGTCTACTTGTGGGAGATCCCACTGTAAACAACAAACAAACAGCCAATCAAACAAAAACAAACATTTAGTCACTCAATCACATCAAGTAAGTTGGACAACGACCCTGTGCACAAAACACATTTGCAACGGCAGTGATTCTATCCAAGCCTCTCCAACGTACCTACTCGTCAACCCTCATTTGCGCCGGGGTACTTATCACGCGGCTGGCGTTCAGAGACCCACGTCTGTCACCAACTTTACTTACTTGTTCTCCTCGTCGACGCCAACACAAATGTGGCACAATGTCCTTCGTCGGCATTTTGTTGATGCGACATTGACGATTATGAGGTGAATCCGCCAGTCAATCGAATCGAGGACAATGGCGGACGGCGGCGCCAACACACTGGGGTACTGGGTGGCTTATGTAAATAGTAACTACGTGAACTGCGCTTAATGCCTGTTGCAGTGCTAACACAACATAAAAACATGTGGCCACAGGCGACAATTTGTTGTGGAACCAGCTTTAAAGAAATATGCAAAGTAGAGGAAACATCAAGCAATGAGCGTGTAGTTATTGTAATACTATTACTATTTACTATTACTTAGCACACGGTGTACAGGTGTTCGATTTGCATAAATGTTTTATAATTCTATTTTTAATTTGTATATCTTTAGAAGATATGCAAAATTAAAAGAAATGAGGGCTGTGTTCTATATTTAATTTCATATAATTAGACTGATCTTAACTTGATCTCTTGAGCACTTTATATATACATTTATATCATCCTCAATTTACTGACTCTGAACTTTGATTGTGGAAGAAGAGCGTAGGTTTGGTCCCCCAGAAGGAAATACCCCTAATCTATGAAATACAGTCCGTTGTGAAGCCTAAGATAATCTGAAAAATAATTTAGGTCTTCCTAACTACTTCTATAGCTAACTGTACCCCGATTAACAATCTATAAGTTCTCAAATATTTGCGAATTCAATTGAGTCGATTAAATTTGGTTATAAATATTAGACTATTCGCTGAGGTATGCGCTTAGAGTTCTGCGGAGCGAAGTACTGAGCTGGTCAAATTTTTGCCTGAAAAAGAGCAGTTCTTTACTACAGAAGACAGTCTCTACCTCATATAAAAAAAGTATCAGTTTTAGCTTCAGATCAGGGTAAACAATGAAAAATTAATGTAATTCAACTAAATTGATCGTAATCTAAGTAATGTCCCAGTAAATTGACTAAAGTTCTATTAAATCCTTTGGAATGTAGCTATAGATTTAAGAATCTATTTCCACAGTTTTGTGGAGGTGAATTTAGTTCACGGATATCCAGAGATCATCTGCTTAGTTAATATAATCCCGGAAAGTATTCAAGAATCCTCGAATGTGCCCATATTATTATCAAGGAACTACAAGATAATGCCTTTATAGGAGAATGACATGTCAAAATTGGGTCATAATTATTTAAAAAACTTTAAAAATTAGTCTTAAACACGAGTTTAATTTACCTCTTGGTGGCTACGGTTAAACACTACTTACAAAAATTGAGTTTGACAAGCGAAAATTCACCTTATGAAGTTAAAAGGCTATTTCGCAATAATATTTGGGAAAATCTGGCACTCCATAAATCTAAAAAAAAGTGTGAAACCAAAATCAGAGCTTTTCGAATACGACAAATAAAATATGAAAAACCTTCTCAACCTTTAACTCGAGTTTTTGCTGCAAAATTAACTTATATCCAAAAACTTTCCATATGTCAAACCTTTTCCATAGATCATCATTCATTTTATTAATTGAATTTCCATATTTATTAATTAATAATTTAATAATTAATTAATTTTAATACATTTTTGTCAGCAAATTAAATATTAAATATCCGCATAATTTACACAATTAGCCGCTGCATGACAACAATTTCCATTAATTTCCAACTTGCAAATTGTAAATGAAATGCTAATTGTACATATGTTTATTTGTGAATGAACAACTCACCGCTCACCTTTTGACATTTGTGCATTTTACATGCAACAGTGCTAGTCAAACAAATTAGCAACTCTAGCACCATGGAGGCGTTGATTACCACGCAGTAATTGAATATTGCAGCACTCTGCGAGTGTGACGTTGCTGTTTATGCGAGTAGTTGCAATTGCAATTCTAATAATTGCATTATACAATTACATTTGTCTGTTTCTATTTTAAAATATTTCAACCTTCGAGTTGACGTGGTATGCTGTTACTATTTTTAGTACAAATAATATTTTTGTTTATATGTGAATGTATTTTATAAAAACATTGTTTTATGATTTTAAACAGAAATCCCTGAGATGGTCGGATGTGAAATAATACATATTCATGGAGACTTAGTTGGACCAAGGTTGTTCAATGTGTTCCACGATCACAATTTCCAAACCTCTATCATTCTCAAATCTCTATGTATGTATATAAGTATGTCGGACCAAATTTAATGCCGAATCAGGAATATTTTGACTAGATAATTGAGTTATATGTTCATATTCCCACGAGAGATATGTGGAAATGGCGAAGCCGATGGAGAAGAGGCGCAAGAACTTTTCCACGAATGGATCTAAGTCCAGAGGTATGGTTAGTGGAGGATTTTTCTGTAAAGAGCTCGCCATCAATGACAATTTTAGGCCACCAGATCTCTACAGTGTGTTTCAAGCAGAAGTAGCTACTATCAAGGCAGCAGCAGGCACATTGCTCTGAAGTTCAACATGCTTCAGCGCTGTATGCATTCAATCTGATAACAGATCACCAACACTGGCATGGAGCTCGCAGTCTGCGCTCAAAACTGGTCAAGAGGTGCTTGACCTCACATAAGGTCTCTTCAGACAAAATTTCATCAGAGAACGAACTGGTGTGATCCATTGTCCTCCTACAGTATGGATCAATGGATCTCGACCGAGCTCGGCGAGCGGTAATTAAGGCCCAGTACATGCGTTACTTTGAGATCCTTTTGTCCCAGAGAGGATCATACGAGACTCACTAAACCACTTGCTCTCAGCAATGTTGAACTCGCCGCAATGACAAGAGTCCTTACTGGATACTTTCCAGTGGGTTTACATACCGTGAGTCAAAACATCTTTCAGGATGCAAGTTGCCCATGTTTGATGGATAAATACTAGATTGATAGTTCTAGAGACTTTCTCCTTCGCTGCCCAGCTTTTGTTAGACTTCGACTGAAAAATTTCGGCATTAGTTTCGTTGAATCAAGTGAATTGTTCCCTTTTCGATATTAATCGCCTTAGCTAATTTTTAAAAAGCTAAAAGCGCTTTATCGGCGCTTGAAGATCTGTGGTATCCATATATAGACATCACAAAGGACTGGCGACTGAAGCTTTCTAAGTGAGATCCAATTGATCAGTCCATTAACCTAACCTACAGTACCTAAAATTCTCACCCAAGCATATACTTTTAGTCACTCCATATTAGTTTAATATTAATATATTTACACTAAGATAGAAAGCAAAGCCTTTTACTACCTCAAAAAAGTTTAATATATACCACTTATATATATAACAGCAAGCAAAGACTTCAATTTCCGGAACTTAACAAGTTCAAAACTTAACTTCAAATTTAATTTAAATATTTCGCTGTAAATATTTCTCCTCACAAAGCTCATGCAAACCTCTCCATTCCAAAGATTAATTTATTTAATTTTCTTTTAAAGCTTGCTTGCTGCTTTCAACGGTCTAATAACCGTACAAATTCTTGCCCAAACTGATTTTAATAAAAGCCACCTTTTATGTAGCAATTGAAAGCTAAAAATAAGATCAAAGCAAAACATAAACACAAAAAAGAGTTTTCCACGAAGAGAGTTGAGCAGTCGGCGGGGTAAAGGGCGCACGCGGCCGGCCAAAGTGCGCTGCCAAAGCAAGCTGACTAAAAATAATTCGATTATTTTAGATATGCTCCTGATTATCGGACTGCTTTAGCTGACACATGGACAACATGCTTCGAAGGTAGAAACACAATTGGGTCGCAGCAAATTTAAAAGTGCAAACCGAACTTTATCGTAATATAATTTCCTTGAATTTTGCAACTTTGCAGAAACACTTTTCTGATTTGTCTCACTTCTGCAGTATCAGTTTCATAATTTCCTTTATCGCTGCTGCTGCTGCTGCTGCTACCGCTGCCACATTGTTCAAAATCTATTCTAAACTCGGTTGCAGTCACTTTCCGAACTAATCTAATCTCGTCACTATCAATGTTTCGCACTTTTCTTCTTTGCTTTTGTTTTTGCTCGCTTTTACCTGTGGCTATTTGCGAAGTAAAAGGATACTTTAGACAGTAGTATGTAGTTGAAAGGGCGTAGGTTGTATTCACCACTGTATTTCCGCAAGTTGCATGGAAGTGCCGGAAAATCAATGCCGTTACATTTTTTTAGTTGACACGCCACCAACAGCACACTCTTAAACAAATATACATGGATAAAGCACTCTGCCACTGAAAGCCATTAAAAGGAGAAAAGTGAAAAATGGAAATGCGAATGCGAGTGATAAAAAACACAGCTGAAAAGTCACCAAGTCTTGCATTTACTTCCATACACGTTTGCTTTATCTCTCGTTTTACCGTTTCACTTTACGCTACGATTTACCTTTCGATTTGTTTCGCTTGATGGTTGCTTGATTAGTGGTAATGTGGGTGCGAGTGTCAATGTGGTCACGTATATAGCTGCGTATGTGAGTCTGCTTTTTTGTATGTATACACAACTATAAATATTTGTTAGGCAAATTCACACTTTTTTATTGTTGAAGCTTTATAAGCTATAATATGATTTTTAATATATTTAGTAGTCTCAAGAATTGCGATTTTACTATTTTTATTTAACTTTAAAAAGCATTTTTTTTCTTGAGAACTATATGTTGCGTAACGGTACGAGATAGATCCTTATTTAAAGCTTCTGAGCTTTCTTAAGCGATTTGAGATCATTATTTTTTGTTCCAGGTCAAGATTCATCAAGCATTTTTTGTCTAAATAGCAGGCCAGGTAGTTCTTCATTATTTTTGTTCCAGGTCAAGATCCATCAAGCATTTTTTGTCTAAATAGCAGGCCAGGTAGTTCTTCTATTATCTAAACTTTGTTTCAAATCAGATTTCAATATACTAAAAATAGCTGTCATAATTTTGATGTGGTAGATAATTTCTTCTACCTTGGAACCAGCATCAACAATGTCAACCTCGAAATCAAACGCAGAATCACTCTTGTCAACAGATACTTTGGACTGAGTAGGCAATTAAAAAATAAAGTCCTCTCTTGATGAACAAAAACCAAACTCTACCAGTTCCTCATCATTCCCGTCCTGTTTTATGGCGCAGAAGCGTAGACGATGTCAACCTCCGTAAACGATCGAACAAAGAGCTGTACGAGTTATATGTTGACACAGACATGGTTCAGCGGGTAAAATGTCAGCTTTACCGTAAGAAAAACCAGGTGGAGAAGGGCCTAGCTACATAAATTTGTCATTGATGTTTCTTATCTTAGAAGAAGAGCGGAATTAAAGATTAATTTCGAAACAGATTTTAAACTGATATTTGGAGATTTACCACTGAAAACATCAATTAATAAATCTGTAATTTTCTTTTTTTTAGTAGTCGCTTAAAATTCAATTGATTACAACGATTCTTTATGAATGAAATTGGGTATACGCACTGTTGTCCAGTAATAACTAGAGCTTTCAAATATTAAAAACCACTTATAGCATAACATATTTTATTTATTTTTAAAATTCACTGAAATCATGCTTTAATATTAGGTCTACAACTTTGCTTTCGTTTTCCAATAGATGTCTCTAGGGCCAAGCACTGGTCGAATAAATCGTTTTATATCGATATTGGACATTTGTGTCAATATTAACCCAACAAAATATTTGTAGAGATCTGTTTGCATCCCAAACTTATTCTCAACTGAAAATGTCACTTTTTGAGCCGAATTCTCGACATTTCCGGGAAATGTGCGGCTGAAGCTATGCGAATGCTTTCGGATACGTACGGTGAGGCTGTCCTAAGTGAAAGAACATGTCGTGAATGGTTTCAACGTTTTAAGAATGGTGATTATGAAGCCAAGATCATGCTCTGCATTTGGTGGGACCAGCTGGGAGTGATATATTATGAGCTGCTGAAGCCAAGTGAAACCATCACAGGAGATCGATACCGAATGCAATTGATGCGTTTGAGCCGAGCTCTAAAAGAAAAACGGCCCTGAAATGGGAGATCTTACCCCATCCGCCGTATTCTCCAGACGTTGCTCCATCTGACTATCACTTGCTCCGATCGATGGCACACGGTCTAGCTAACGAGCACTTCAGTTCTTATGAAGAAGTCAAAAATTGAATTGATACTTAGATCGACTCGAAAGATGACGAGTTCTTTCATCACGGAACACGCATGCTGCCAGAAAGATGGTCAAAAGTAGTAGCTAGTGACGGCCAATATTTTGAATAACATTTTTGTAACCGTTTTTATACAATAAAGCCTTAAATTTACAAAAAACAAAACGGCGGCAAAGTTGTAGACCTAATATATTATCCTAGAAAGAGTGGCAGTTAAGAATTAAAAAACTGTGACTGATAAAAAATCAAAATTTGAAACAAAAACATAGTAATATAATTTTGTTGTTTTCTTTCCCGGACACGAAGTGAGCCGAGTGATAGTCACGTATATAACTTATTCTTTTATAATGGTCTTCATACCTGTTCATGAAAAATTACGTATACGCAGTGTAGTCCTTTGGTTATTAAAATATAAGTAGTTGAAAGTAACTCTCTTATATAATCAAATTATATCAATTTATTTAAAAAAAAAAAAATAAAAATATATATTTTAATTTACAAAACAAAACTAAGTATTCGTTCAATCCTTTCCTCATAAAAAGTTGACTCACTAAAAATGCAACTCAGTTTCAGTAATGTTGAGCACTTTTTATTTATTTTTAGTAATGAAATACCATTAACAATTCTCGTAACTACGTTGTTGATATAAGAGTATCAATTGCATGCATTAAATTTATAAGGAATTTATTACATAATTCGAATGATACGCACAATTATTAACTTTCAGAAGAAAAATAACAATTAAATGCCGAAATTCATTTTAAAGCAAATATTACCCTCAAGAAATCAAAACAAAGGCAAATTCAGATTTTTTCTTAAATTCAGCGAAAATATTGCACATGCAGTGAACGGCTTACAGAAATAAAAATGCCATTGAACTCTTTCTCTCATCTATCTCTCTCTTGAATACTTATAATAACATACATTTTTTGGGGCTTATGCACCGCTTGAAATTCACATTAAAAGCTTGCGATAAAAACAAATTAAGTGTGCAAGAGATAAAAATGCAAAGGTATTTATGCATACACCGAGTCTTCGTACCTCGTTTTGTGCCTTCATTTTATGGTTATTCAAAAATTAATGCCTCCATGGGCTTATGTTTGCTGCACGCACGTGATGTGGCATTGAACTCGGGCATTTCGGGTGCAAACAAACCGGTAAATGTGCGCCAGCGACGCGACGCATGCGGCGGAGAACTTAGCGGTCATTTGTCTGTTATGCAGATTTGAGCCGACATGCAAATTTCAAGGCAAATTAAAATAGAAGAAAATAAAATAGAATGTGCTGGTTAAGGTTTATGAGGTGTGTTCAAAAAATAACGGGAATTTTTTGTTATCTTTATTTTTTCACTGCTCAAACGCGATTTTTTAACAATTGAACACTATGAGAGAATGAGAGAAAAAAATGGGAGAAAAAATAATATTGAAAAAAAAAATATATATATATATATATATTTCTTTATTTATTGCATCTGCTCTTTGGAGCCTAACAATAAGTTATAAAATCTTAATTCTAATTAAAACTAGACAAGCTCAACCAATTGATTGAGTTGTTTTGGTGAAACGTTGCTCCTCAGTGTGCTGGCATATCTCTTCTTTTTAGACGTGATTGATTACAAGAATGTAATAAAGCATTAGCCAATGGGTTTGGGTGATCTCGGAGTTTGGATAAATATTTATTTCTGCTGTTCTCTACTTCTTTCTTTACCATGAGAATACCAAGATCTTTATGGATATTTTACGCATTTACCATGGTGAGCACGTGATTGTTCTAAGCATTTTTGATTGGAATCTCTGAATTATATCGATATTGGTTGCACAGGTCGTACCCCACAGTTGAATGCCGTACATCCAAATCGGCTTTATGACCGCGTTATATAACAGAACTTTGTTGTCTAGGCTAAGTTTTAAATTTTTATTTAAAAGCCAGGTTATTTTGCTCGATATGTGTTTTCTCCACGTGAGCCTTCTATCTAAGTGAATACCAAGATATGTTACTTCAGTCGCTTGGGGCACTAAAATATTGTTCATTTTAACTGCCGGGCACGTCTTTGGTCTTAGAGAAAATGTAACATGCTTGCACTTCTGTTCATTTACATTTATACGCCAGTTTGCGAGCCATTCTTCGACAAAAATCAAATGCCCTCCTAATACTTTTGATGCTATAATTGGGCATTTGTTTCGGCTCACTAAAGCTGTGTCATCCGCAAAAGTTGATGTCAAAATATTACTTGCTGTTGGAAGGTCTGCTGTATATATTATGTATAGAGTATAGAGTTGGACCTAAAACACTGCCCTGCGGTACACCAGCTCTTATTGGTCGTTCTTCAGATATGAAGTCTCCTACTTTGACAGTAAACTTTCTATTTTTTAAATAAGACTCCAAGGTTTTATGCATTTCGAGTGATAAGCTTTTTTTAATTTTATATAAAAGCCCATCATGCCACACTTTATCGAACGCCTGAGCCACATCTAGAAATATAGCAGAACAGTACTCTACCGAAATTTGAAAAATAAAATAATTCCCGTTATTTTTTGAACACACCATTCAAGGTAAGTAATGTGCAATTGTTGCTCGAGAAAAATTGTTTAAAATGCAAAAGTGCGCCGCAAATTATGCAAAATGCCAAACACAGCGTAAAATCACAACAATTTATGCACGAAAAACTTTTGCCGCATAATTTTTGCCGTTTCTAAATACTAAAATATTTATTAAATAATTGATTTTTGTCTGTGCGCATAAACCGTATAATGCTTTCAAACGCAACGCAGCTTGATTTAATTAACTCTTTTTGACAGAACCTAAATGCCATAGTGGCGCTAACTCTTCATAATTGATGTTATTTGAAATATGCCAGTTGCATGCAGGTGAACTCTTAGTGGGAAAAATTCATTTTCCAACACGTACACATACACACTCCCTGAATATTTACAATATAGAAATTTTGTTTTTGTTTGAAATTGAAAGCAAATATTATGTGGCCAACTGAAATTGCTTGAATGCGCGCACATTTCAATTTCAGCACACCAGTGTTAATGAGTTACCGGCCAAAGTAAATTAAGCCCAGCACTTCCAAGCCAATAAACAAACAGCATTGTACATTTCTACGTGCGCGTGTGTGTGGGTGTGTTTAACTCTGTTGTTGTATCAATACGAAATTATTTATTTGTAATTTTCACAGTATTGTTTTATTGCTTGCACTGCATGTTGGTAAACAACGCAGCGCGCAAACATTATTTACACCAAAATAAATATTTACACATATACATAACGGTAATAAAATTGAAAATAAATTAATAAGCGCTTTTATAGCTGTTACGCGTGGCAGATACATTCCATCCACCCACAATAATGCACCAGCGTTGCTCATAAGTACAAACACAACAATTCACTCAAAAATCACTTCGCATAAATAGCCATTTTGCTGAGCTGAGCACACGCAAGTGTTCAATAAACACCATTATATATGTATATATGTGTGTGTGTATGTGTGTGTGCCTGTGTGGGTGTGTGAAGTTCGAAATATTGCAAATGTGCTTGTGCCTGCTAATGTGTCCCCGTTACTTTGTTGTGTAATTTAGTGATTGCTGATATTAGCGCTGTGATTTTAGCATTTAACTAGCTTATGGTAATGGCGTATAATTGCAACAACAAACAATTTTGTTTTTTTTCTCTTCATATAACAGAAAATTATTGTAGATAATTATAAATGGGATAAAGTTATATATTTCTAGCAGCATACAGTCTTCCTCCTTTAGTTGTGTTTCAAAAAATCAATACTTTTTTTCGACCTCCTAACTGTATATAACCCCTTAAATTACGATTAAATATTACGAATAAATAGAGAGGTAAAATGTAAAATTAGAAATTCTCTCAAAATTTTGTTGATATGATAATGTACGCTCTTTTTAAGGTTCTTGAATTGTATGTTGGAAACCCTAATATTAGGTATATGGGAGTTAGATGAAGTTATGACCCGATTTAAGTAATTTTTGGCACGGAGACATATTATTAAAAGAAAGATATTCCCTCTGAGTTTCTTCGGAATATCTATATTTTCGGTAAAAACAGAATTAGAAGCTTTGAGGTCCTCATGCTCGATACATGGGGCCTTGAAAATTTTAGAAGAGTGAGCCATACTATAAATGTAGGAAGTTCTGTTCCGATATCTTCACTAATGCTTACTTTATATATTGTAAAGTAAATGGTTCAGATCGACTTCAAAGTCCTGTAAAGTATATGGGAAGTAGGCGTGATTGTGAACTGATTTATATATTTTCAGAACGTATTTTTGGGATGC
This sequence comes from Zeugodacus cucurbitae, assembly GCF_028554725.1. NCBI lineage: Eukaryota > Metazoa > Arthropoda > Insecta > Diptera > Tephritidae > Zeugodacus > Zeugodacus cucurbitae. The sequence goes on from NC_071670.1 coordinate 65,179,859, forward strand.
AAGGGAAATATTACAAACCGAATTTCATTGAAATTGGTCGAGTAGTTTCGGGTATATGGTTTTTGACCCATAAGTGGGCGGAACCACGCCCATTTAAAATTGTGTAACCCTCTGTGTCTTCTTTATAATGAAAATTAAGGCTTCTGTTGGTTTTCCTTTCTGAATTAAAGCATTTTTAACCTTTGTATGGAAGGTGGTCATGATTATAATCCGATTTTCTTTTTTTTTTGGACTATATAAGGAAACGCCTGAAAAAAACGACTCCCAAAAGTGTCGTTGATATAGCGTTATTAGTTTACGAGATATGTACAAAAGACTTAGTAGGGGGCGGCGCCACGCCCACTTTCCCAAAAAAATTACATCCAAATATGCCCCTTCCTAGAACAATCGTTTGAACCAAATGTTACTTTCATAGCTTAATTTATGGCTTAGTTATAGCTCTTTATGTGTTTTCGGTTATCGACATTTTGTGTCCGTCGCAGTGGTCCGATTACGCACATTTTCGAACTTAACCTTTTTATGGTGCCAAATAACACGTGTTCCAAGTTTCATTAAGAAATGTCAATTTTTACTCAAATTACAGCTTGCACGGACGGACGGACAGACATCCGGATTTGAACTTTACTTGTCACCCTGATCACTTTGGTATATATAACCTTATATATTTAACTCGTTTAGTTTTATGACCTACAAACAACCGTTATGTGGACAAAACTATAATACTCTCTTTAGCAACTTTGTTGCGAGAGTATAAAAATATTTGCATTGGATTGTCCAAACCCATGAAAATTTAAATGTTACAATTCCCGTTAGTTGTTGAACACAGCAGGAATATAATGGTATATGTATATATTCAACATATTTTCATTAATTTCTTAATTTTTAGCATGAGGTAGATTCTAACTTTTTTAAGGTAAACATTTTAACAATTGTGCAAAAAAAAATCATTTAACCAGTTATCATTTAAACAGGTAATACTGTAACATTTGGAAGTTCCAGACGTCAATATATGTATGTATATGGAGCTGTCAGATAGTTAGAAAAAGCGATAAATTTATACAAATTGATGCATAAATCGATAGACGCATATGTATTAACTGTAGCATTAGCATAGGGGCAGATAAATTTTTATAATTGCTGTGGAACTGATTATGGAAAATTTTGTGAATTCGAAATAAATTTTAAACAACTAATTTACAAACAATAATGTTGCAAAAATAGTTTCTATATTTACTAAAAATTGAAAAAGAATTCAAAAATAAAATATTAACACTTTTCAAATAAAAGCAATTAAATATTTTATAAAATAACAAATATTTTAATTTTTAATTGATGAAACAATTAATTGATGAAATCGCACACCCAGTAAAATCACCATTTCTCAAAACTTTTTTAGATTTAAAAAAAATATTTACTCCCAGTTATTACAAAAAGTGCGCTACTAGTACTCAATTTCCACTGAGATTAAGCAATTATTTGGGAAAATTCCGTACTTGTTGTATAATATTCAGCTATGTACTGTACATCGAATTGCTTAATATTCACTTTCATGGTATTTACTTTCTGCTCCTTAGCAAATCAGCGCTATTCAATCTTATGCCCAATCAATGCACGCTTCATTAACTATTCAATAATAAGTGCGCTGTGCTCTATTACCCAAATATTCGGTGCGTAAACAAGTAAGAAAATATGTTTACTTGTTTATTTAAGATAAATAGTACCTAGTCACGCGTTCATCTGTGCGCTTGTGTATGACGTTCTCGACCTATTTTTTGATAGAAGAACCAGCTGGAGTGTTGTAAGTTGCTCTATTTAACTAAAGGAGTCGAATGTTTATCCTTGATATAGTTGATCTCGTTAAAAAAGGCATTATGACAGAAAAAAATTCTCAAATATTGTTGTTGGGGGATGCTAGGAGTTTACAAACCTTGGTCTGTTCAAAATCCGAATCCGATTCGATTGCTTAGACCCGACAGCCATGTAAGCTTTCCTAAAACACTTAATGAGCTTACCTTGAGACTGAAAGAATGGACCTCATAAATTTTTTAAGGATATAAAAACATACTTTATATAGGCTTTCCGAGGCCTATTAAATTATTTTCGGATCTCAGGGAGATCAAGAGTTCTTTGGGATAGAAAAAAGTATGACTCGTTTGAACATGAGCTCTTCTGTGATTAATAAGCCGAGGTTTCAATGATAAAAATGACTGTAAATATCGAGTTTAGTCTTTCTTATAGAAGCTTTACCGAACCTCGAGGCCTTTCTAAGTGTTGATCTCATCTAGAACTTAGTCTGGGTATAGTAACAACCATTTGGGAGTTACTAATACCATGGCAACTTATGTTTTAGCAGATATGAAGACTACATAAAAAGGAATTCTTCGACATTACATTGAAGGCCACTACAAAGGCGTTACTCTTGCGACTTCACAAAACTATCACACACAAATGTTAATTGGGGCATCGGTAACGACGAGGCGACGATTACAAGCTGAGGTCATCTATCCGGATCTCTATCATATCAAATGATCTCTCTTCGAGTACGGCTCTCTCTGTCCGACTCGAATTATCAAATGATCTCTCTTCGAGTACGGCTCTCTCTGTCCGACTCGAATTATCAAATGATATCTCTTCGAATCCGGCTCGAAGGACCAATTGTTTAAAACAAGCTGATTTCAAATACCTCTTACCGCGGGTCGGGGAAAATATTGAAACACCAAGCTTGAGTGAGAACTATTTCAGTCTAGTCTATTAACGTTGTCTTCTGAGTGGAGTCCCCTATTAATTTCATTTTGATATTAAGCAGCTTATGAACGATTAATATACACGCTAGTAGCTTTTGAAGCTTCACTAACGGCACATTTACTTCTTAAAATTATTCCAGTTCTCATAGGAAATCGATACACAAGCTAAGTCTAAATCTAATCTAAGTTAAGTGCACTACTAATAAGCAACTGTCGTTCAAGCAAACCAACCTAATGAACTTCAGAGGTTATATTATATACTGCCAATACGTCCACGGCAAAACTTTATTATTATTTAATAAACAACCTTCATCAACACCAATTCACACACACAGAGCACTTCGCTAACGAGACTTGTTTCAATGCCTTCAAACTAATTTCTATGAATGCAACCAATTATAAATCTCATAATCCATAATAATTGTAAAGCACACAAAACTTACTGGAGTAGCAAAATTGTAGTATGTAAGCCAGCAGCAGCAGCACGGCACAGTCCGGCTTATAGGGCCAGAGCAGCTGGGCTGTTGATTATAAGCTCGTTATAAACGAAATGTGCAGACAAACAGAAAACCATTTCGAAACTTTCTTAAATGTATGCATTAAATGTCATTGCTGTTGCCGTTGAGTCTGTTAGCTGCAGCCACACCGCCTCACGCATCCGCACAGCCATTTAACTGGTTGCCATAAAAGTTTGAACTTTAACCTTAAACTTGCCGCACAAGCGAACGAATGTCAGCCAGCCAAAGAGCCAGCCAGTCACCGAGCAGTGCAAGCAAGCGAACCAACGAACACACACACACCCTCACACAAAAACCTATTTATTTGAACATTCATACATTTAGTGGCCCAACAAATGAGTTGCAGCTGTGCTTTTGCGGGCGAAACTGGCGAGAACTGGCGAACTGGAGAAATGGCATTGATGCAGTGTTGGCAGTGATTAAGCGAAGCTGCCAAGCAAATAGTGACTGCCACTCCTCCACGGGCATTAAGCAGTACATACGAGAAACATATAAAAACAAATAACAGTAAATAAATTCAAGCAAATATGCTTTGGAGTAAATGAGTGCGTGGCTGTGTGGGCGAGCCAAAAAGTTGCATACACACAGGCGCACAAACACACATACATATGTATATATTTTTTTTCCAAAAGACCCAACGTATGGGTAAAAATGACATTGCAGAATGAGAAAAATGTGTGAAGAATGCTATTTGAAACAAAAAAGGAAAACGCAATTTTGCGTCATCATGTGCATGTGCTCTTATAAGTGTATATGTGTATGTGTATGTGTGTCATACACTATATAATATATGTGCTTACGTGCGTACAGGTAAGTGACGTGACATGAATAAAACATAATTTCTCACACCTACACTACAATAAAGAATTTTTCCTCGCATACACCTGCATGCATTTGCACTTATTCAGGTGTTTCTATACAACAGTATATGTATATGTTTTATGTGTGTATGTGTCAGCAAATTAATATGCCCGGCATGCTGATAATATTGACTTGTCTATGCAAACTGTTTAAAGTTGTTTAAAATACTGTCCGTTTTTAAATAATTTTTCAAGTTTCCTCCATAATTTATTTTGTAACGGACATCTTCTTCCATTAGTATATATTGAGTATAGCACTGCTTTCGAAACAATAAAAAATTTATATTTTTAACAAGTAAGGAAGAGCTAACTTCGGGTGTAACCGAACATTTTATACTCTCGCAATTTATTTATTTAATTTTATTAAATATAACACACAATTTGACTCACATATTCGGCATATACATATATGGTATAAAATCCATTAAAAGTTTCAAACTCCTAACATTAGATATATGGGAACTAGAGGAAGTTATGACCAGATTTAACTCATTACACGGATACATATAATTTCTTCCGAATTTCTTCAAAATATCTGAGAGACTTGCCTATATTTTCGGTAAAAAACTTATTCGAAGCTTAGAGGTCCTCATTTTTGATATATGGGGCCTTGAACACTTATGGTCCGATTTTGGCGATTTTTAGAAGGGCGATGCTACACTATAAATGTGGTATTTGTGCAAAGTTCTGTTCCGATATCTTCACTAGTGCTTACTTTATATAGACAATTCAGATCGTCTTCAAAGTTCTGGTGTATAGGAAGTAGGCGTGGTTGTGAACCGATTTGGCCTATTTTTACAACATATCATTGGGAAGTAAGTAAAATGTTACAAACCACATTTCATTGAAATTGCTCGAGTAGTTTCGGGTATATGGTTTTTGTCTCATAAGTGGGCGGAACCACCCCCATTTAAAATTTTGTATACCATTTTGAGTTCAGCTCTTCTGTACCTTCTTTATAATGAAATTTATGGTTTCTGTTGGTTTTCCTTGCAGAATTAAAGCATTTTTAGTAGTTTTCAACGTAACTTTTATATGGGAGGTGGGCATGGTTATAATCCGATTTCCTCCATTTTTGGACTATATAAGGAAATGTCTGAAAAAAACGACTCCTGAGAGTCTCGTTGATATAGCTTTAGTAATGGGGTCACGCCCACTTTCCCAAAAAAAATTCATCCAAATATGTCCTTTCCTAAAACAAGCCTTTGTACCAAATTTCACTTTCATAGCGGATTATCGCTCTTTATGTGTTTTCTGTTATCGCCATTGTGTGCACATGGCATTTGTCCGATTCCGCTCATCTTCGAACTTAACCTTCTTATGGTACCAAGTTAAGATATTAGATTTATGATATCTCAATTTTTACTCAAGTTACAGCTTGCACGGACGGACAGACAAACATGCGGATTAGAACTTTACTCGTCGCCCTAATCACTTTGGTATATATAACCTTATATCTAACTCGTTTAGTTTTAAGACTTACAAAGAACCGTTATGTGGACAAAACTATTATATTCTCTTTAACAACTTTGTTGCGAAAGTATAAAAATATATTATAGCTTGTTCAACGTGAGGTTTGAGGTATCCCTTGATATTGATGCTATATATTATACACTAGCCGGCCCATTAACTTATGAAACAAAGTCCAGTTCCGACACAGACTCCAGTCTGGTTGTCTGAAAGTTGTTTTCAAGCCTCAATTAAGAATGCTGAGTTTACATTTTCGGGGAGCACTATTTGAAGTATTTGACAGAATTGCGAAATTTTGTGCAAGAATTCGAGAAATATCGATCTCAAAATACTGTTGGCAACTGGTTTTGAGCAGTAGTCTGAGATTGACATTTGAGAATACTATAATAAGGTTTGAAAGTAATAGATAATATCCAACAAACGGGCGACTGGTACCTGAGTAGCCTGTCATACTCGCAGATAGCATCTTATAATGTATTTTTTGGTCAGGGATTATACTTAATCTATTATAGTTACGCAGTTGTGGTGTTAACCTACAAAGTCTAAAAGAAAGCTAAAATCGTGTTCCCTACTACGGTTTAAAATAAGAAGTACTATATGTTAAGGAGAATACCAGAAGCCAACTAACTACTGAAATAATACATGACATTTCAAGCCGTGATTATGAATATTACAGGGGTTCCAAGTTTTCAAGCTAATACTCTCGACCAGTCCTGCAGACATTGTAGTAGTTAATTACTAATTTTTACAACACACCTCTGTTCACCCGACTACTTCATCACAAGATCTGTTATGCTGGACATAGAGAGAGATAGTGTACAAAGCGGTAACTATTTGATAGACCAAAGCGGGGGAAATGGCAATGGCTTTCAAAAAGCTCTACTAAGTTCTCAAATAACTAATAATTAGTTATTAATTTTTTTTGAAATTCAGGATTGGTTCTAAACATTTCGACTCATAAATAACATATTTTTCGTTTTCCATATTATACTTCTTCATTCCTTACAATGCGCTGCTTATTTCTTCTGATGTGACCACAAATTATATTGAAATAAATATATTAAAAAATAGTCTTAAAAACTTTCAGCTATCAATTTTAAAGATTTCTTCGACACTTTATTCGCTTGTTCACTTAAAGTGCGAACACTCATTATGTGTGCAATATAAAGTAATATAAAGTTGATGAAGCTACTAAAATTTCAGTTTATTAAACAAACAGCAAACATTGACATATTTCTCAAAATTTTCCACAACTTTTCTAATATGTCAAAGTACTGCGCAACGAATACAAGCTCTAAAAGCATTTCTGTATTCCAGCGAAAAATTGTTAAACGCAAAAATGTTTAGCAGCAAAAGTATAAATAATTCCATTTTAAAGAATTTTTTAACGAGAATTTCACTTTGTATTTGACCTTTAGTCACCATCATCAACCAACACCAATATTGCTATGTCAATATGTAAATACATAAATAGAGGCATAAATATAGGGAGTGTCAACTTTCACGTTGCTAAGCGATTTAGTTGATTAGGACTCAAATCAGTAAAATTCTAAACACGCATCTCGTGGTACCGAAAGAGGTCACCAAAATTAGGATATTTAAGAGAGGGGACTTTATATTGAAATTAGTCATTTAGTTGAGTAAACTCATTTTGTATATCGACAAGATCCATTTTACACTCTCTGGCGCCGTTATTAGAAAAAAATTAGTATTTGAAAAAATTGTTTCGAGAACCTTGAAACATTCAAGTAATCTCTAGGTCATATTTTATCAAAAAGACTAAAAAAGGAAAAAAATTGAGATCGCTTGGTATTGGATCTTTATGCTTAGCAGAAAGTTTGTAAAAATATCTATTTTTTTAAGTAATTCCAAATTAGCATTTCGTCATAAAAGATGACACACCCTGTATACGTATACTCGTACACCGAAAACACCAAAAATTCTTATGGCAAAAGGTTGTGCAAAAGTTTGTAGAAATTTAACTGCTGACACATTCAACTCTTGCCTCGTTTTGGCATTTATTTAATCTAAGGTTCGGCATTCAAACAGTTTTACAGAATACAATTTTCACTTTACTTGCTTTCATACCCTGCGCCTTTACCCCTAGTGGCAACGAAGACATCACAGGTCACATGGGATGTTACGATACAGACACACACAAACAAACACACAAATATGTATGAATTTGCATGCGATTTTGCTGAGAGCATGTACCATATGGTAAATGTGCGATAACGCATAACCGCTAAGAAGTAAGGATTTAACTGTACATAGAAGTGTAAATATATGAATGGTACATAGTATACATGTGAGTTTGTGATGTACACTTGTATGTTTGTGAAAAAAATGTGGGAAAAATATACATACGTATAACAAAGATATCATATACATATAGAATATATATATAGATATGTATATGGATTTGTATAGCATAGTATAGTTACATACGTCCGATCACAATCATTATATTTATTTATGCAATCCTCTTTGTACCATGACAGTTTGCTTGGCCCATATGTTTAACAAGTTATGGTCGTAAGAGTAGTATTGTGCGCGAAATTAAGTATTTCTAGAGATAAGCGATGACAATGCGAACGCACGAAAGTGACGCCTTAGAAAAGCTAAATTTTTTTGGAATTTAAGAGAGTTAAGCAAATATTTGTGTGATATAATTCAAGCTAAAGAAATATTATTTAGTTCTATTATAATATACTCTCGCAACAAAGTTGCTAAAGAGAGTATAATGGTTTTATCCACATAACGGTTGTTTGTAAGTCCTAAAACTAAACGAGTTAGATATAGAGTTATATATACCAAAGTGATCAGGGTAACTAGTAAAGTTCAAATCCGGATCTATGTCTGTCCGTCCGTGCAAACTGTAACTTGAGTAAAAATTTAGATATCTTAATGAACATGTGTTGATTGGCACCAAGAGTTAGTTTTACAAGGTTCAGTTCGAAGATGAGCGGAATCAAACCATTGCCACGCCCACAACATGGCGATAACCGAAAACACACTAAGAGCTATAACTAAGCCATAATCCTCCATGAAAGTAAAATTTGGTACAAAGGATTGTTCTAGGAAGGGGCATATTTGGATGTACTTTTTTTGGGAAAGTGGGCGTGGCCCCGCCCCTACTAAATTTTTTGTACATATCTCGTAAACTAATAAAGCTATATCAACGAAACTCTCGTTGAGTCGTTTTTTTCAGTTAATTTCCTTATATATTCAAAAAATGGAGAAAATCGGACTATAACCACGCCCACCTCCCATACAAATGTTACGTTGAAAACTACTAAAAATGCTTCAATTCAGTAACGAAAACCAACAGAAACCTTAAATTTTATTATAAAGAAGGTACAGAAGAGCTGCACTCAAAATGGTATACAAAATTCTAAATGGGCGTGGTTCCGCCCACCGTAAAAACCATATCTCCGAAACTACTCGACCAATTTCAATGAAATTCGGTTTGTAACATTTTCATTGCATTCCAATGATATGTTGTGAAAATCGGTTCACAACCTCGCCTACTTCGTATATACTAGAACTTTGAAGGCGATCTTAATCGTTTACTTTACAATATATAAGTTAAGCGCTAGTGAAGATATCGGTGCAGAACTTTGCAAAAATACTACATTTATAGTGTGGCATCGCCCTTCTAATAATCGCCGAAATCAGACCATAAATTTTCAAGGCCCCATATATCGAATATGAGGACCTCAGTGCTTCTAATTATTTTTACCGAAAGTATAGGTAAGTCTCTCAGATATTTTGAAGAAATTCGGAGGGAATATCTTTATTTTAATAATATGTCTTCCTGCCTAAGATACGTGAAATCAGGCCATAATTTAACTTAAATGTTTATATTTACATTATAGCTCTATTAGCTGTCTGGGATTGTCATATCTTAATGACGAATCGAACAAACAGTAGACTGACCTAACCAAGGAAATATAGATTAGCAAGCAGTTATACTTTAATTTGGTTACATAAATCTACTCTCCTATTTTCAATTTTACAAGCAAAATATTGTATCATGAGAGCACAGCTCAAGTTAAGAAGTGAGGAAAAGAATAAACAACTAGTAAAATAGATATAGGAAGGATAGCGAGCTGTTATACTTCAATGATGTCTTCAAATACTATCATTATTTTAACGAGCAGATTTCAAGAATAGTCAAGAAAGAAGTGACGAAAAGAACAGGCAACTGACATAATCCATTATAGCTGAAGTATAGTTAGTTATACCATTTTAATGAAGTGTATACATTACTCTCTCATATTGAATTTAACTTTCCGATACAATATATTCCAATTATTTTCTACAACTCTTGAAATCAAATGCTTTCTGACTTTAAATCAACTCGACGCTTCTAGCATATGTCTAATAGCTTAATTGTGATAAACGAGTAATTAATTTGGCATAAAATAAAGGTGCACGTAATTTGTAGACACGTACTCTCAAGCTCCGGTGCTTCGACAGACATAAAGCGTACGTGCCCCAGATACACATACAGACTCACGCCATAGCGTACGTGCTCACTTCCGCAGATAAAATACTCACGGAGATACAAATTTTAATATTATTTTTGCATGCATGGCGCGTCTCGCTATGCTCCCCCATTAGTGTACGCTGGTTCATGTCTTAGTTAGTAAAGATTAAATTAAGATTAGTTGGCAACAGGTGTATCCATATGTATGTATGTATGTGAAAGTGGACTGCTTTTTATATGTGCCAAGGTTAGTAGTGTATTGTCTACCGGTTCGCTTGTTGGCTTTAACGAATTTATTACTAATCTTTTTGGATAGAAAAGCTGCTCAGAGTGCTTGTAATAAATATGAAATTAGAAATAAAGTAAAATTTGCGTTGCTTTTAAGGTTTTTTCGAATTGAAGCCAGAAGGTGGGAAATGTGGATTTGAAGGACAGCAGTCTTCATAAATACTGGGTGCCTGTTAGTAAAAAATATAGGCATTTATATACGAGGAGTTTCAAAACAACCAAAAACATATATAATTGAAAAAAAAAATAATAATTTTTGTTTCAGTTGGACTGTTCCAAGAAGGTCCCCAGTCACTGCTATAATAGCTGTTAACAGGTTTTAAGTCCTGATTTGTCGAAATTTCAAGAAGGTTCTCAGTAATTGTTCCAATGTTGCAATTTGGATTAGAATTTCTCACATTTTCGACTAATATTCCATAACTAAGAAGATCAAGATAGGTTGAGATACTCTTCAATTGTTGGTACAACAGCTGGGACTATATGGTAGTACTCTTATGAGATCGATATCAAGAAAATTCGTTGGCAATACATAAGAAGCAAACTGCTGAATTTTGCAGGCTGTTTTGTTGAAGTTTGAGACTGTAGTGTGAAATCGCCCGTCTAAAAAGCGACGAAATCGGACAATAAATTTTCAAGACCCCAGATATCGAACATGAAGACCGCAGTGCCAATGGGTAATTTTATATCAAAAATACCAGTAAATCTCTCAGATATTTCAAAAAAATTCAGACGTAATCTTTTTCTTCCAATATTGTGTCCCTGTGCCAGTAATAATTCCCCTACACTCCTCCCATATACCTGATATACATACGTATTATCAATATTTCAGTGGTCTCGTACCGTTCATATCGGTTAGTAAGTGAGATATCTTCAAAAAATTAATTGAACGTATTACGTAGGATATTAAGTATGTATGTAGCAAATCGCGAATATGAGTGTACTCGGTCCAGGAATTACCCCTGCCATCATATATTGTATATAATGATTTTCGTTATTCTAGGCCGTATATATAGGTCAAATTGTGTGTTATCATAATAAAATTACATAAATAAATTGCGAGTGTATAAAATTTTCGGTTACACCTGAACATAACCCTTCCTTATCTGTTATAATTAATTTTCTGTAAATTTATTCACCTTTCTTCCAATCTTCTTTATTAGAAGGCATCTATTTCCGGAAAATTACATTATATGCTCAAAACTAATTGAAAAATCAAATATTTATGATTGCTCGAATTCAAAATTCATAAATATATACCCTCCCCATATAAAGGCAAATACACCAAAATATGGCAAACAGACAAACAGGCAAACGAACTAATTAAAGTGAGAGTTCTTTTAAACGCTAAGTCAAATGAAAAATTGAAATGCTGAGCAATTACTGAAATGTGCTGAGCCAAGCGGAAAATACCAATACATGCACAGGTACACATCATGTACTTCTAATAAAAAAATGGCGGCATACTTATGAAGAAGGTAGAAGTTCAAATTGTCAGCATGTACTCCGCAAAGTTGCGGGCTTCCTACTAACCTACATATAAAATGAAAATATAAACAAACGCCCACACATATGCGGTCGGTCACATGGCAAACACGTATTTGTAAATACGTAGACACTCTAATACATACAGTATATATTTATATATAATTGAGTTTACATATACATATATATTAAACGCATACAGTTTTAACCATACATATACGTAAACCAATTTTCATTGAGTCATTAAAAAGTTTCAGAAAGATACACCAAAACAATTCGAGTGCGGAGAAGTAGCGCAGCGCCATTTTCCTTTCATGCTCGTTGCGTTTTTGGTTTTTTGGGAGGCAACAGACGGAGATGTAGGCTAGCCAGTTGCCGACGACGACGACGACGACGATGTGAGACCACCTGCTAGCACATTTCTAATTAAGCTCCCGAAGGTAAACGGTATTATTTGAAAGTCAGTTGAGCAATTTTGCAATGTGACGGCAGAGCGGTGTGGTTAGAGAGAGAGTGAGAGAGCGAGGAAGAGTAAAATAAATAAGAAACGAGCAAACGTACGTAATACAGCAACGGACGATAAAATGGAAGCGAATTTGGAAATTTCTGTGCTAGTATAATTTTCGGATTACTTTTTTGTATTAAATAATAAACAAATTTCATAATTTTAATGAAAACATTAATGAATAGAGAGCATTTAATAGCATTATGATAATAGACATAAAATTAGTTTGACATTTTATGCTTCTCCTTTAGGGATCGTTCTTAAATCTAAAGTCTTTTGTACCCAGAGTGACTCTAAACGATTTTTCTTTGAAATCTCTACAAGATTATGGAAATAAAAGTTGGGTTCTGAAACTTTTGAGCAGTCTTCAATGTATAGTCAAGTCTTTATGAGAGACCTTTCATGTTTTGAGAATGGGACTTTAAAAATATTTCTGAGAGAACCATTACTGTTGGAAAAATAACTAATTTCAAATATTTTTAGATATTATTAGGTCTACAACTTTGCTTCCACCGTTTTTTTTTTGTAAATTTAAGGCTTTTTCACTTAGGACAGCCGAAAGCATTCGATGAGCACCAGCCGCACTTTTCTTGGAATTAAAAAAGAAAAGCAAAATTTCCCGCAAATTTCGAGAATTCGGCTCAAAAAGTGACATTTTCAGTTGAGAATAAGTTTGGGATGCAAATAGATCTCTATAAATATTTTGTTGGGTTAATGTAGACACGAATGTCCAAGAGCGATATAAAAACAAATCGATTTAATCGACCAGTGCTTGACCCTAGAGACATCTATTGGAAAACGGCGGAAGCAAAGGACAGGATTTAAATGTCGAAAGAAACGCCCTTCCAAAGTGAGATACACTCTCAGCTACAGCATTACTGAGGTTATTCTACAAATATTTATTTATCTAAACTCTGGTACCTACTTCCAGTTCCAATATACATATATATTTATAATAAGACAACATTCACTTCGAGCTTCGATATGTCATAAAATGCCGATGAAAAAAGTGATTATATTTCACGAACCACCACTGTATACATATTCATACATATATAGACGAAAAGGGAATTCGCTTGCGTGGGCGTATGTATACAGAACGTCATCAAGTAAAATAACAAAAATAACAACATTGAGATTGACACACAAAAAAAGGGGGATAGCTTGTGGCAACAATGTCTGTTAGAATTTGTGAAAAGGTTAATTGAGCACTTTCGAAATTTAATGGAACTGTAATAAAATTAAAACAAAAATTTATGAAACAATTTATTTTCAATAACTGTAAAAATTTTTTTTGAGTTCCATTTCGAAAATTATTTTCAAAAATTTTCAAACATAAATTTTTGAAAAAAATTTCGGAAAAAAATAATTAAATTTCACGACCAACTCTAAACTTTAAAAATATATAAAGGAAATATTTTTGAAACCAAAAAAGCTCACCTGCATTACTACTTTTTGCCATTGTGGCACCAACTGTTCAGCTGCAACTCCCGCAATACAAATTAATTCAGGCGCTATACTAAACGCAACGGAATAGCGCAAGAAATACTATTAAGTTTCTACGGCAACGAACGCATTAATGCATAAATAATATTTGGCAAAAAAAACCACACGCTCCCGTACTTTTTCACACAATTCTTCGCAGCTCGTTTATTTGCTTTTAATACCAAAAAAAAATTATCACCAAAAAGCACTTATCATTCACCAAATTTTAGTGCCAGTCAAATATTTCACATTCACTTACACGCACACACACACATATGTGCTGTGTTACAATACTATAGAAGTAGCCAAAATGAAAAGCCTAGTAGTCTGCCATATTTAGTGCTTTTCACGGAGAAGACACGTCTGCACACGGAAAACTCAAAAGAAAAACTGCCAACAAATGTTCGCATATGCGATGTTAAGAACTCGTTACAGGCAGGCTAACGAGACAAAAGCGCTCCCACAACTCACACCACCCTCAAAGCATTGCGGTAACTGGCTCAACAACCACCCCCTCGACGTCGACGTTATGCTGAGTATGCTTGACGATATGAAACTGTTGCTCTCAAACTCACATGCCAACAACAAAGAGTGGCTGTTCACCTAGTGACACAGAGAGTTTAGAGGTTTTGAACTAGTATAGTTTGTAACCAGTACTGATTTGTGATACTAAGCAGGTACTTTCAAAGTATAAGCAATTTGTATATAAATTAAAATTTGTAGTGTTATTTCGAATGCCTCAACTAAATGCAATAAGTAAATTTTGTCAAAATCAACCCTGCTTACCGTGAATTTTATTGATAATTTTTAATTATTTAAAGAAAATTGAGATATTTTTGACCACTGTACATTCTTCTCAACTCACACTTTTGCCATTACTTCTTATCAAAACCACAAATCACCCCACTTTCACTTTCTCTTTCAAAACGCCAGTTCTCTTGCGCTCTCTATCGCATATAACAAATTGTTGCTTGTGTACTTTTAAGCTGCCAGATTGTCACTTTCATTTGGGTAGGTTATGTGTTGTTGTTTACTTTACCAACTCAAACAAGTAACAACTCAAGCGCTCTTTTAAACACAAAAATACTCAAACACTTCAACGACTTACTATACTCACTCATTACTTGAGAGAGCTGCACTCACACCATGACCACTTCACTCACATCAGCTGATTTATGATTTATTCTCTATCCTCACTACGGTCCTTGTTGTGGCACTGATAATAGAAGCAAGTACTTGTATCTCGAGTTCCTTTACAATTAGATTTTTGTAAATATTACAAGAATCATCTATGAGTTTTAGATTTTGAATGTTGCTCGGATATTTTACTTTGGTGAAATAAGAAATATGCACAAAACATGTTGATTAGGGAAAATATGTCACAAAAGACATATATTTTATGAAGCTCTGAATAATCATTAACATTTCTCACAACAATTTGATTAAAAAATAAATTTCTAAATTCTCTTCACTTTTCTTTGAATAAATTTCGATTGTAGAACTGATAACGGTACTTTTTTTTAAATGAAAACATTTTACTTAAGAACTGAAGTAAACAATTCTACAATTTTTAAACAATTTTACCAAATCAACGCATTATTATGAAGCCATTAGCAACTAAAGTAAATGTACACCATGGCGTATGAGCAACATTTCACATCACTTCTGACACATCCAACCGTCAACTTAAAACTTAGAAGCAGAAAGTCATAAAACGCTTATAAATTAGACGCTTTTACTCACCTGCCCACCTGTTCACCACTACATACATAACTTTTAAATGAATAATAAAACACAATGCTTGTACTTTCAATATAAACATATATGTATACATATAATCTCATTCACTACTTTGTAATAATATATATAATATAATGTATGTGTTTGTATATAATTTCACTAGATATTTCTATAATGGTATCTTTATATTATACTTTAATATGCATAATTTGTATATAAATAATATATATATGTATGTTTGTATGTATTAAATTTTACAATTGCCTTAATATTCTGCTTCTGCATTTCACATTTTGCGTATGTATTCTATATATTTTTACTGTTTTTTCTACATATGCTATACATAACTAGTATTACTATATGGCTATATGTTTGTATGTAACATAGCAATTTTATATTTTTTATTTAACAGTAAATAATATTTACTTTACTTGCTGTTCACTACATTTAATGGCATAAGTTATAATGAAATAAATAAATGATAAAAATTATTTATAAAAAATTATACAAAAATATGAATAAACTAAATAAACATTATCTATATGAAATTATTATTTAATTTATTCAGTGCATACTTATTAAAATGTATATGCTTTTAGAATTTGTAGAAACCTTTCTCGCTCTCTCTCTCTCTCTCTATTTCTCTTGATTAGTACAAAACCCATTAGGAAATTGTGAGGAAATTAAAATAAAAATAAAATTATAATTAAATTTTATAAAAATTAAAAAGTCGAGTTTTTCATTAAAAGAAAAATTATAAAAATTTTAAATTAATACAAATTTTATATTTATAAAAAAATGTAATTTTATTTGGCTAATTTATACCAAAAATGCATTTTATTTTTTTTAATTATTATTTGTTTTATTTCGCGGCATACTCCTTAAAATGTATATGTTTTTAGAATTTGTAGAAACCTTCCTAACTCTTTATCTCAGCGTTTCTCTTTCCATTTCTCTTGATTATGCAAAACCCAGTAGGAAATTTTTAGTTAATTTATAACCATATCAACAATATTTCAATTTAAATTATATAAATTATAATTAAATTTCATAAAAATAAAAAAATAACATTACTGTATGGGTTTTCATTAAAAAAAATATATAAAAAACGACTTTCTTGACATTTTTGTTTAACAAATTTAAACTGAAAACGCCTTTTTTTATCAAATTATATTGTTTTTTTATTTCGAGGCTTACTCTTTAAAATTTATATGTTTTTAGAATCTATAGAAACCTCTCTAACTTTTTCTCTTCCTGTTTCGTTCTCTAGTTCTCTTGACTAGTACATAACCCAGTAGGAAATTGTGAAGTTAATTATAATCAACAATATTGCAAATTTAAATAAGTTAAATTTAAATGAACTAAATCATAATACTGAAAACGCTCAGTCAATAAAGAAATTTTGTATTAACAAACTTTATTTTTAATAAAAAAAATATAAAAAAATTATTTAAAATAAAATAAATGATTTTTTTGACATAATTATTTGTTTAACAAAATATGCCACTTCGTTGTTTAATAAAATTAACAAATTTCTTTATGAATTCGAAAATCAAGTTTTCAAATAAAAAATTAAAAAAATAAATTTATTTCGAAATACAAGTTTTCAAGTAAAAATATAAAAAAATATTCTACTTTTCGTTGCAATATACTGTGGTAAGCATAATTGAAGTATACTCTTCTTAAATTCCACTTTTAAATAAATTCTTTAATATAATTATATAATAATATAAAAAATATATAGAAATATATAAAAAATATATAAAAATAATACTATTAAATTGCAATAAAAATCAAAAAAATGAGTTTGTGTTAAAAACTAGTGCTGAATTGTAAAAAAAGTTACAAAAATAACTATTAATAATATATAAGTGTAACATTTCCCGCTTAAGTCTTTTACAACTTATATTTATATGAAATATTATTATTAAGTGGCTTATTTATTACTCAAAAGTAAGAAAAAATATTTATATTTAACATAAATTAATATTAATATTCCAAAAAAAAGTCAAGCTTGGTTGTCGAAATCAAGAAAAAATCACTATTTTCAAAAAATTACAGCATACCTTTAGGCGCAAAAGCAATAATTATGCTATATACAACTTCATTTGTTAATTAATCGGTGTTTTCTAAACACACCACTGCCAAATAATGCTTTGTATGGCATTTAAAATTATTTCTACTTTGCACATTTTCTAAATATTTTTATTTTCCCCTTATGTGTGTTTAACAATTTTTTTAAGCAAGTTTGTTCAACAAATAAACATTGCATTGTATAAAAAGCAACAAATTTGCGAATACATCTCTTTGTTTAAACATGTTTTAAGCATTTCCAACAATGTAAATAACAACTACTTTTCTGCTTTAAACGTACATATACTAATTACGTAACTGTATTTTATAGTTTTTTTTATAACTTTTTTTATAATTTTTTCTCTGCATTTTTCACTGGACTGGTATACAATTTTGCTGTTGTTATATGTTTAATGTTATGTTTTTACATATGTTTCCATGTATTTATGTGGGTGAGTGTGGTTATTTACAATTATTTATGGTTTTAAGTTTACACGTATATATATATGTATCTTTGTATGTATGTATATATGTATGTGGCTGACAGGAAGTATAAAATTGTGGTGATTCCCTACATTTGCTTGTGTTTAAATACATTTTTCACTATATTTCTTAGTTTTTGTTTTTTATTTTACAATGCTGCCATATTTCATATGTTTGCATCTAAATATCGTTGGCTATAACTTTATATAATATACTGCATAATATACTACTTGCACTTTTGTAAATCTGTATAATCTTACTATGCAACTGTGCTTCTCACATTTATTTTTTCACAAACATTTCACCAAAACGAACTCAACTTCTTATGTACTTACAAGTATGTATGTATGTGTGTTTGTATGTAATATTTACTGTGGCTATGCTCCACTTTTAAATTCTACACTTTTAATTTTCTTTTTGTTTTTGTAAACATTTATATACTATATAATGTAATTTAATGAACTCAGGTCGCTATGTATTCCACTGTATGAAATTGTTGAGTTATTTCTCCCTTTACAGGACTACATTCCCAGCCGTTTAGCAAGTTTTTTTTATACTAGATCTGAAAGCCTGTCACAAATAGCTTCAAAATGTATATTTTATCGTTTTTAACCTCAATTCACATATTACTTACACTTAAATATATATATGCTTTAATTATTTTATTTTTAGTATTTGCATTGAGTATTAGTTCAACGTATGATATTTACATGAGTTCATACATTTGTCTATTGCAATTCATGCATAGTCTTAACCCTTATATGCCTGAAAACTATTTTTTTAGATTTTTTGTTTCTTTTTTGAAACAAATTTTAATTTTTCTTTAATATTAAAAATCATTAAATTATAGAGTAAAAAAATGTATTTAAAAAAAATGTAATAAAAAACAAATATTTTTTTTTAAAAGGTGGCAACAATTATTTAAAAAATCGATTGCATTTTGTGTTCAATAACTTTAAAAAATATTAAATTATAGTGTAAAAGAAAAGTAAAAAAAAAATAAAAAAATTTAACAGGTGGCAACACTTATTTGACAATTTTTTCAATTTGTATTTTCTTAACTCTTCACTTCTTTTATAGCCAGTATGTGTGTGGCACTACTCTACAGTTTCTTCTAGGTGCAAGCGGCTACTCTCCACTACACTACAGTAATGCTCAGCTACTTAACAGTCAATTGCTGCTGGTGACAACTAAAATGGCCGCCAATTTTCAACTACTTGCCTACTTTTACTGCTGATTTCTTAATAACTCTAGTTATATTGTTATTTATGTTTATGTTCATATGTATTTCTATGTCTTTCTTGTATGTTTTTCCTTAGTTTATGTTTGCATGTAGGTTAGTTGTTTATTTATTTTCGATTATTGTCTGCAATTGCAATACAAGACTCCTGGACAATTGCAATATGGAACGTGCATCGTGCCGCTCAGCCATTTCTGAAAGAGAAAATTCGAAATTTAATTGAGCTTATGTAAATAGATTTCAAAAAAAATGTTAAAGATGACTTAAAACAATTTTTGAAAACCAATTTTTATTATATGAAATTAAAAAAAAAAGTATCGACAAAATTTCAAAAAAAAAATTTAAAAAATATTCCAAAAAATTAGAAAAAGTTTTCTAAATAAATAAAATAGTTTTGAAAATTTGAAGGACCCAGAAACATACCCGTTGAGAATGATTAATGTCATATGTTGAGAATTAAATATCTTTAAAAAAATTAACCTGATCTACAGATTAAGGGGCCCTCCGAAAGAATAAAGAAAAATTTAGTATTTTATATTTTCTTGGGACATAGTTCATATACAGAAAATAAAATATCAATACTTGAGGTCCTCTTACTCAGTTTTGCAGTACTTTACACCGATCTTGTTACATCTAATATGTTAGAAATCTACATAAATCTACTAAATCAAGTCTATATCCCATCAAAATTATTCCAAATCGATATCAAACTGTTTTTAACTAATAATCTAACTACTAAAACGTTTTACTCCAAATAAGTTCCATAGAACCAAGTTTACAAAAACTAAAAAAAATAATAAAATGGGCTTTGCTCTCTCACCGTTGAAGAACTTGATGACATCCGTAAAATCCATGCTGTTCGACAATATTATATCACGATAAGTTTCCAGTAGCGCCAGAGCGAGGAAGAGCACAAAGTGACTGGAGGCCACATGTTTTGCCGCCCAAATCACTTCCCATGTCGCAAAGACGTCATCATAGACCAACTCTCGCTTGAAATCCAGCAAGAACCAGCGATAGCAGAAATAGAAATGTGTGTAATCGCCATTCGAGTCCATTAGATCATACATCTCCGAGTCCAAAATTTGTATGAGGGAACTGAAATATTGTTTAGGAGCTCAATTTGGTTCTGAAATTTATGAACTCAAAAAAATACACACCGCATATTCGCAAAATGCATATCCATGGCTCCGCCATTCGGAAAGTTCTCGATCATGCGCTCCATAAGCTTGCAGAAACAGCTATAGCAGAGTGACTCGTCATCAAATATCACGAGCAAAGGTGCGACCAAATCACACATGCCCTGCATATAGCCGACTTCCAAATGTTCCCACACATAACTGTTTGAAAAGAGAGCGAATTATTTACTCAAGGCAAATGTGAGACAAACAAAGAGCACTTACGTCGATATGACATTCCTGAGTTTATCCAAGTTCTCGTTAGCAAAATACCAGTAGTTGCGATCGCAACGTTGCACGTCCTTTTCAATGCGATGCAAGTTCAAACCGAACGATTCCAACAACTCACTCTGCAATTGAAACAATTTCAAATAAATTACGGTTACCAAATATATGCTCCGCTTCTACTCACACTATATACACCACCGTTACTGCTGGCAGGGGACACGCACGCTGATTTCGGTTCCTGTAGTGCATCCAGTGAAGCCACCACCGTTATATCCTCGTTCATCGGTGAGATGAGACTTGTCTTACGTGACATTTCATCGGTGAGATCATCGTCACATTGCAGCGCATCCAATGATGCCGCCTCGGTTATAATCACCGCATGTGTTGGTATTGACTCGGCATCGCGCACTTGCTCAACGACGCTGACAGTGAACTCATCCATTGCACGACGTAAATCGTCGGCGCTGTGAAATTTCGTCACATGCGAGGAAACATCCTCCTCGGGCTCAACATCTTCTATAACCGCGCCGAAATTCATGGTCTCCGACTCAGCCACAACATTCATTGGTGTTGCCAGATCGATGATATCGGTGAATTCATTGCCAACGGTCTCATATGACGAGGTTGATGGTGAACTCTTCACGCTCAGCAGTAAGATACCACCACCGTGTTCAGGTGTCAAACCCGCCTCGTTGTCAGTATCAGCGAAGCAATTCTCCTGCAGCTCCAACGGCTCCATTGCCTCCATATCTTCGAGTTCCACTATAATGCGTTCACTTTGCTCTACCACTAATACTGCATTTGTACTATCCTCTTCCGGTTGTTGTTCACTGTCATTCGTTGGTTCACCGATATCAGCTGTCTCAATATCCTCTTCCACATTACCGGAGTCGGTGGTGCTATTGTTTTTGTACTTTTCACCTTTAGCAGCGCTGATGCACTCATCTTCGTCTTTCTCATTTGGTATATCCTCATCGAAATCCTCACCTGGATCGGACATATCGGAAATATCATTATCTTCGAATACATCATTCTCCACATCTTCGCCATCCATTTCATGTTGCCGACATACTGGTTTGCCCACGCGTCTGTATTTCTCAGCCGACAACTTGGCCACAGCTTGTGCATTCTTCTCTTTCTCACGTTGGCGCACAATCGCCTCGACGGCCAGCCACTCACTCATTGTTGTTTCGTAGTAATGCTTACAGGTATCGTCGTACTTCTCGCGCTCTTCCGGTGTGGAACCAAAGCTGCAAATATGAATTGAAGTGAATAGGTGCTATTTATGATATATTTAGACCAACCTGTAATGCCCCAAAAGATACGGCCAGACTTCTTTGCGTATCTCATGCTGCACACCGCCGAAGTAGACCAAACGGAAGACTTCGATATCACTGGTTACCACGCCATCCACTTGAAGTTCCGCCCACTTTTCTTTGGTTAGACCCTGCTCATCAGCCGCCACTATGAAGAGATGTGAAAATTAATAATCTATATTTAACCTTTTCAAATGAGTTTGTGTTGCTTACAGTCCGGTGTGATGCGTCCATTAACCAAACCAGAGAGATGCGTGCGCACCGTCGACAAATGACGACAATAAGCTAACCAACCATAGAATGCTCGAGATATTATTTGACGACGCATCGTGGAGCATACCAGCTCAATACTCGCAGTTTGACTAGCTTGGATCTAAGGGAAGATAGAGAATAAATTGTAACAAATAGTTTCGAGGTTGAGGTGGAACGAAGTCCAACTAATTTGAGAGCTGTATCTAAAGTAATATACACACCTGTGGAGAGTCGCCACCACTCTGTTCCATGGATAAACTCTTGCTGGAACAGTCACTACTGCCAGTTGTGGAACAGCTACTCAAATGCTTGCGTCGTGGGCTGGTGCGACCCAATTCCAAAATGGGATGTGTCGCCACTAAAAGTAATACAAAATTAATCTCACTTATCCCTGCAGAAAAACATTATCAAACTCACAAAACTCTTCATGCTGACTTTTGCTCACCACACGGAAGACATAATCGATTGGTGTTTCATCGGTGGATTCCATCACAGAGGGTAATATGCGGCGGCGTACACTCTTCGGCCATGGAAACATTTTCTCAATGCCACGTTGAGACCAAAGCGGTGGATCCAATTGTCCATGCGGTAGCAAGCCAGTCTCCAGACAACTCAGAAAAGCTTGCATGTGACCACCTTCAGGAAAGTGTATAGGTGGCTGCTGTACACCATCTTGACCCACTAATATTATAGTGCCGCCAGTGTCTTCGCCACGATTCTGATGACAATGAACATAGACAATCTCATCGACATTTATATTGAGCGCATAGGCCCAGTAGAAACTTTTATCGGTGCCATCAGCTTCATTGTAACCGTTCATCAGTTGATTCGGTGTCCATTTAATGGTGAGGAACTGCACCGTTTGGTGGAGACTCAAATAACCCGGCATTGGTTCGTTGACGTCCTTCTACAATTAGAATTTTATGGATTATTTTCAAATTACTTGAACTCGGACTCGATATAATAAAGCTCACCGGCAATACTAGCACATTATTTTTGCCATACAAAAGTGTAGTTTTGGAGTTCTGATGCAAGGACTCAACATAATCCTTAGCGACGCTGGCAGGCGAACTCGCTTTATACGAGCCGCTGCTGGTGTCTTCAGAGCTTGTATGCAAACTACGCTTGAAATTGATGATGGGACGATGTACTATCGGCGGTGTGCGATTGCCGGAACTAATGCGGTGACGCTGAACCTGAAGCGATGAGCAATTTTATAGATGAAAGAGTAAATACTATTAAAAAGACGTACAAGTTCATCCGCATGTGGGTCCGACCAATAGTGGTCCGGTGTCTTGGCGCGTGTAAACTCCAACGCACATGGTCCGACTAGCAGCGAACTAAGTATGGAGCCATAATCTGGATCGGCGACCAGCGCATCACGATCGTAGAAATTATTGGCATTGTTGACCAAATACTCAATTATTTTGGACAGACGACGCTCATATAGCGCCAAGCGTATCCACAAGTATCTGTCGAAGAAAAAAGTATTAAATTTACCGACTCGTCGAATTTACCAAACACAAGTGTCTACTCACTTCACTACCGTTATGGCACAGCCACTAGTTGTCGACGACATCGTATTGATGGTCGTCACCGAATTACTGCTACCCTTGCTGAGCAACTTCGGCTTGATAATACTATCACTGCTGGAAGAAGACCGTTTGCCGGAGATCGTATGCGTCTCATTGACCATTTCGATTTCCAACAAACAGCGATTAATATAATCCGCTTCGGGACAAGTTCGGGCAATCTTCTGTATCAACGCTGTCGTTGAAGAGGTTTTGAAGAGACCCAAAGCACGTCGTCGCAAACCATGACTGAGACATGCCTCTACAGCGCCGCATAGGGATGTCACCGAGCTGCTTTCTTCGTGTATATACTTTTTGGTGACAGCCTCTTCCATCAGCTGCTTGACCTCCTTCTTAACGGTGGCGATTAGGCGCTCCTTTAGCTCGGTGTCTGTAAATTGAAGTGGAAGGAGAGTTGAATATTAGTTGAAATTTAGTGTCGAAAAAAAGAATTCATATTTGCTCGAGGAACCTGGGTTTAATGATGAAAATATATTGAAAAAGGAATTACGGAACTTGCGTTCCGGCAAAACACAAAAATTAAGATTTTAAATTTTCGGAAAAATTACTATTTTTTCAAAAAATAAAAAATTTCGGAAAAATTACAATTTTTCGGAGCAAGGCTCACAGCTGGGGAAAATGGTAATTTTTCGGAAAAATTTCAACTTTTCGGAGAAATCTAAATTTTTCGTCGAAATTTAAACTCTTCGGAAAAATGTCATATTTTTCAATAAATAAAAAATTTCAGAAAAATTACAATTGGAGAAAAATTCACTTCTGGGGAAAATGGTAATTTTTCGGAAAAATTTCAACTTTTTGGAGAAATCTAAATTTTTCGTCGAAATTTAAACTCTTGGAAAAATGTCATATTTTTCAATAAATAAAAAATTTCGGAAAAATTACAATTTTCGGAGAAAGGTTCAATTCTGGGGAAAATGGTAATTTTTCGGAAAAATTTCAACTTTTCGGAGAAATCTAAATTTTTCGTCGAAATTTAAACTCTTGGAAAACTGTCACATGAAATACGACCGGAAATACTGTCATATTCTGAAGCATAATTCTTCACCGGCAATGACAGCGCTACTCACTAGCCTCCCTCTGGTATTCTCAACATAGTTTCAGTAGATGGCTCCACTATGCTTGTAGGTGTAGTAGCACCTATGTACTTTTGCATGTGAGTATTTGCACTTATGTAAGTGCATACGTACCTATCTTTGTTTGTATGTATGTATGTGTATGTGGTGACTGTACCGCAATGGCAATTAACAAGGCTATTAGTGCTCATGTAGACGCATTTGCACGTAAAATTGAAACAACTGCGTCAGATGATGATGATGAAAACAAATGGAAAATCAATGCCATCAATTAGGTAGAAAAAACGCACACCATACACACGCACATACAATTGCGTCAAGTTTATTTTATCGTTGACAAGTGACAGCGAACAATGGGTGGTTGCCTTAAATACAATATAAACATTGATTTGCCATAGTTAGAAAAAAACAAATCTAAATAAAATATATATTATATATAAAGGTATGTATGTGGGTAGTTTTGTTTTTATTGGTAAGGAAATGCATTTGCTTGTAGTTATTGCGGAGGTTGATTTTAATTAGCGACAAGTAAGGTAGGTATGAGTTCGTATCGAATCGAGTCAACATATCTGGTGTGCTATTGAATATTAACATTAGATTGCCTCAGCGATATAAATTTAAATTAAATGATCAGTCTATTTAAACGATTTTTGTACTAATTTTGGATATTATGATTTGGATTTTATGATATCTTAAATTTCACTCTCTCTCCGAAATTTTGTTTTGGATGGCTGAACTTAAAGAAAGCCAGCATTTTTCGCCACTTTATCTCAGCCAAATGCTATTCCTTAATCTATATACTCAATAGGGGAAATGAAAGTGAACAATTACACGTTTAGTTGTCATAAGAACTTGACAGCTACAGGCAGACAACTGATCACAACCATTTAAATGAAATTTTAATTACAAAAATTAGCTTTAATTATAAAAATATGTACTTTAGGTGACATAATATAGCTAAATTAAACAATAAATGATTGAAAGCAATCTGTCATTCATAAAGCTTGCAATTTAATGCCCTTTCAAAGCGCAAATGTGACATTTCTCCACTGACGTTTGCTTGACAGCTATCAAGAGCTATTAGAGATTAATTATTGGACTTTCGAAAACAAACATATATAACTTTAAATAAATTTCTTTTGTTTATATGATCTTTTTCATATATTTATAACCATTTTCCAACGGTTTATAGTATTAAAAAAGGTGCGTGGAGTCCCTACACGCGGCAGAAGTTATACTTCTTAGTGATATTCCAACAAATGAATATCATTTTGTAGGAAAGAAAACTAGCGAGAGAAAGGATAAAAATATGGTGGAGTGACCAACACTTTCTTAAATTCACATTTTACAAATTTATTATGCACATTTTATAAAGCAAAGTCCAAATCAATTATCATTTCTGGGTTCTGACGGATTGATATCTATAATATATACAATTGGATTATGATAACTAAAATACGATATGAAATGCCTTACATCTATTTTATCTATATTTCTCGCGAATACCGCATCAATAGCCTTAGGAGCTAACGCAGAGTATTTCAACCAAAAGTCACACAAAATAGTTGAGAATTTGCAGAAATGAAACAGA
Organism: Zeugodacus cucurbitae; assembly: GCF_028554725.1. NCBI lineage: Eukaryota > Metazoa > Arthropoda > Insecta > Diptera > Tephritidae > Zeugodacus > Zeugodacus cucurbitae. The sequence continues at coordinate 65,206,469 of NC_071670.1, forward strand.
AACGAAAGAAAAATAATGGGCAAGCATACAAATATACATATGCGTACACATGTGAATATGTCACCAACCAAAAATTTAAACATTGTTCGTACGAAAACAAGAATTGCTCAAATAGCATAAGCATGGCAAGTGCTTTAAGTTCTCTGCTTTACTATCTCTCTCTCTCTCTCGCGTTCATTGTTCAATGCTATTCCCTCTCCACTGAAGCGTTAAACAACTATCGCAATCTTTCGAAGTCGTATAAGAAGTATAACTTCAAAAAAAATTTAAGTCAACAAAACACTTCTACCTTTGCAACTATTGTGCTCGGGTATGAAAATAAGGCACACCTTTCTATTGGAATTAAAATACAAGGAAATGAAGTACAAAATCTAATCAGTTTTTATGAGCAACGTGACTGTTTTTTATTACTAAAATAACATTTATTACTAAAAGAAAATGCTGAAGACAAATTACAAACTAAGAAAATTATATGAGCTGCTATTTGACCTTTGGAAGAGCAGAAATGTTCAACTACAATGAGATAAAAAGCTAAATGAATTTAAATAAAATAGATTAAAATAGAAAATGAAATTTTAAAGACTGTCACAACTCAATTGACCTTAAATTTTATTAAAAAATTTTTAGCTCCAATGGATTTAAACTTGAGGGGCTATACCAGTGGGACATTTTAAAAAAATCGATTTTTTTTTTTTATTTTTTGCTTATTCGATGGTTTACACTTTCAAAAATATTCTGTGAAAGCGGTAAGATCGTATATTGAATAGTTCTAAAGAGCAACCGCTCGCTAGTATAAGCAGCTATATCTTTTTGATTGGTTGAAAATTGTCAATTTGGCAAATTTTTTTTTCAGAACTATGCCATTTTGCCAATTTTTGATATTTTTCAAAAATCGTAGCTCATTGTATAGGAAATATATTTAACTTCAATAACCTTTTTGAATTCTTTTGTTTCAACAACTCATTCGGCCGAATCATGTCAGAGTTTGGGAACTTTTTTTTAGCACGAAGACAGCAATATTTTCAATATTTTAGTAAAGCAAAATATTTTCAGCAGAAAATTTTACTTGCTTTTAAAAATTATTCACGAAAATCGCTTAATTTCTCATGGGTTACACTGGTATAGTCCCTTATATATTACACGAATCATTTCTTAGTATTTTTATAATGACTTGCCTCCACTCCTCATTAGTATTAAACACTCAAAGCCACATAGAGCTCTAACCAAACTTCATAAAAATATAATAAGTAGAATGCAGTACATACTCGTACAAATTTTAGCAAATTCTAATAATTAAGTGAATATCATCAATGACACTCCAGCAATGCCTTGAATATTGTTCATTGCAATTCAGTAAAAGTTTCTAAAAACTTTTCGCATTAATCATAAAACGGATGCAGCACGTTCACTTGATGAAGGGAAGTATGCACACATACATACATACATCTATAATCACACACATATGCACTGATATACCACCATCTAGAGCGTTACGCAGCAGTTAAAACAAAGTATTGCTGACATTCAAAGCGCCAATAGAAATAATGGCAATAAAAATTGTTCGAAGGAAAACGGAAAAGGAATATGTAGAAATTAACGTCCGTCGCGTTGAAGGTGAAAAGTTTTTTTTTTTTTTTGAAGATAACATCCTTACGTGCAATCAACACTTTGTGTTTAATATACTTGTTGTAGGGTACTTGAGTGCCTCGTGACATTAGCTACTAACACCATTGTTAGCGATGAGATCTGAATATGTTTATACACAAATATCCAACATACATACTTCTAGAGGAATGTGAGGAGAATCCTTTTAAATTTTGATCAATATTTTGATATGAGTCTTATACCAGCTCCTGTTTCAAAATTGTAGAGAGTTAAGGATGGAGTAAGCCATCGCACCAAAAGTAGTATCATTTCGGGAAAATTTCTTTACAATGTAATTTAAAACCTTTCCCTCTGGACACCTAAATTTTGCCGATCAATAATTGTCATTCACTTTTTCAACTAAAAATCATTTCGATGATCACAGTCTTGAGGTCCTTATTCGAGGTGCCTCTTATAAATCAGCGAGTAAATAATGCACGCTCAAATAAAATAAATGATTTCGAAAGGCATACGTGGTGTGTTCAAAAAATAACAGGAATTGTAAAAATTTCAAAATTTCTCGGCACCGTATGATTTTTTTTATTAATATTTGGTATGAGGGAGAGCACTATGAAGTGGAATACGTGGATGTAATTTTTTGAGGCAGTGGGCGTAGCCCTGCCCCCTACTAATTTCTTTTTACATATCTCGTAAACTACTAAAGCTATATCAAGGAAACTTTCTAGAGTCGTTTCTTTTAGGTACTGCCTTATACAGTCCAAAAATGGAGGAAATCGGATTATAACCACGCCCACCTCCCATACAAAGATTATGTTGAAAACTACTAAAAATGCTTTAATTCAGTAAGGAAAACTAACAGAAGGCTTAAATTTCATTGTAAAGATGGTACAGAAGTGCTGCACTCAAAATGGTATACAAAATTTTAAAAGGGCGTGGTTCCGCCCACTTATGGGTCAAAAACGATATCTCCGAAACTACTCGACCAATTTCAATGAAATTCAGTTCGTAATATCTTCCTAGCTTCCAAATGATATGTTGTAAAAATAGTTCAAATCGGTTCACAACCACACCTACTTCCCATAAACAAGAACTTTGAAGTCGGTCTGAATCGTTTACTTTACAATATATAAAGTAAGCACTAGTGAAGATATCGGAACAGAACTTTGCTCAAATACTGCATTTATAGTGTGACACCGCACTTCTCAAAATCGTCCAAATCGGTCCATAAGTTTTCAAGACCCTATATATCGAATATAAGGACCTCAGTACTTCTAACAAATTTTTTACCGAAATTACAGGTAAGTCTCTCAGATATTTTGAAGAAATTTTGAGGGAATATGTTTCTTCTAATAACATGTCTAAGTGCCAACAATGAGTGAAATCGGGTCATAACTTCATCTATCTCCCATATACTTAATATTAGGGTTTTAAAACTTTCAATGTATACCATATATATGCCGAATATGCGAGACAAATAAATAAATTGCGAGCATATAAAATGTTCGGTGACACCCGAACTTAGCCCTTCCTTACTTGTTTTTAAACTTCTTCTTCGAGATCTCTCTTTTAAACCCGTTACAAAAGAAAATAAGCGACTTCAAAAGACTTTTGAAGAAGATTGATAAGGAACATTAATATAAGGTATTTTTCAAGCAATTATTACCTGAAATCTCCCAAAACGCCGAGAACACAATGAAGCATATGTTAGGGAGCTGTGATGTATAAAAATTCTAAAATACACCTAGAGAAATTTTTAACAGAGTTGAACGTTCTTTTGTCACTCGCTTAACTATTTTTTTTAATTTAATTAAAATATCTCTCAAGCCTTTGAGGGACAATAACACTTAATTTTTAAATTTTTCGTTGAAAGAAAATATTTACAATTTCACAAGAGAACTAGAGCAGATTGCTACTTATAAGAAAACTGTTGTAATACTACAAACGTATGTATGTATGTATATAGATTATTATTTATGTTTATATTTCTATGTAATCCTGGAGGTGCTTATATCCATACATAATACAAATAAAATACAATATTTACATAGTACACAGCATATGTACCAAAAATATATAAATATGCATGTATGTATGTAATGAATATGATTTGTTGTACATAACAAGATTGTAACCTTGACTTTCAGCATGAGGTGCTATTAAACTCCCTTGAATTTTAACCTAACCCAAGTGGAAACGCAAATAAGGTCGCACGGCAGCCAACGGCAATCACATAAACTCAAACACAAACACATAGACATAGGCAATAGTAAATATGCATACCTACATATGTATATACATATATATTATATATGTATATTATATATGTATAAGGGCTTATGTTGTACATGCGCAGCATGGCTTGTATTTTTGGTTACATATATACATATACATTGGAGGCGCTTGTGTAAAAACCCAATTCAACCGGTTACCTTACAACACCCTAACCATTTGCAAACGACCTAATGATGCGTACTCACCAGCCGAACGCGTTGTGTGTATACATAAACAATAATAACAACAACAACAACAAAGAATGCCAAACAAACTGATAAACTGTGATTCCAAAAAAGTCATCAACAATCGACCATCGAGTGCTGTTGTTGTTTTTATTGTAGTTGTAGTTGTTGACACAACGCATAGTCAGTGGCAAATTAATATTTTACTAAAGTTCACAACTCGTCTCATACCCGTAAAAAAGTTAAATTTGATGTTGCCTTGAAGTCAGGGGCGCGCTCTCAGACACATATGTATGTATTGTGTCAATGAAGAGTGGGCTTCGTCGAAACAGCTGATATTGTTTGTGGATGGAATTGCCTTATCTTTTTTTTTTTGTTTTGATAACTGATCGATTTCATATTTTGCAATTTACATAAATTTAGAAGCCTATTTTTTTTTCTTTAAATGTCAAGAGTCCTTCACAGGGAATACTCTCAGGGCACTGTCTGGTGGCGGCACTTGCCTACAAAATGGGACTTACGGATCGAGATGACTGCAGGAAATGTCAGGAGCAAGGTGCAATAGAAACAATGAAGCATCTCCTGTGCACCTGCCCTGCATTGTCAACGCAACGACTTCGCTACTTGGGGGCCTCGCAATACGATAATCTGGAAAAGGTATCGAAAGTGAAGCCACAAAAACTTTTAAAATTCGCGTCAAGCGCAGGCATCCTAAAGGATGACTACTCCTCGTGGACAACGTGACGGCACTCAATCTGGTATCGCAAAGGACCAAAATTGGTCTATGTGTGGCGTTTGGGCCTACCAGTATAACCTAACCTAACCTAATTCATATCTGTGATGCACAAATTTTTTGTTGTTGTTATTAAAAGTGCTTCAAAATTCTTTAAAAAGTTCTTTTAAAATGAATGCTAAAGTGGTGACGACAGCTCCGTTATATAGATTCGATTGTATTGAAGAGAATAAAATATCCGTCCTTACACAGACAGATCTCAAAAGCTTCTGAAGAAGTGCTTCACAGCTCGAGTGGTAATATGAATACATATGGAAGCTTTTTTAAAGTAAAATCTTGGTAATGAAATCCTTTATATACTTGTAATTACAAATTTTTTAATTTATTTTTTTTTTTTGTAATTGTTTTTAAATTTTTCTTTTAGTTTTTTAAATTTTTTTAAACCTTTTCTTTTAATTTTTTTTTAATTTTTTAAATTATTTTAAACCTTTTCTATTAATTTTTTAAATTTTTTTTAGTTTTTTCAAATTTTTTTTAATTTCTTTTTTAATTTTTTATTTTCTTTAACTTTTCTTTTGTATACTGCCAATTCTTGATTCTATTGTTTGTTAAATTTTGAGAAATATTGCTCACGAACATCAAATCTACGAACGTTCCTATTTTTGTTTTGTTTTTTTTTTTTATAAACACGTAAATTTTTTCATTTATTTTTTTTTTGTAATTGTTTTTAAATTTTTCTTTCAATTTTGAAAATTTTTTTAAACCATTTCTTTTAATTTTTTAAATTTTTTTAAACTTTTTCTTTTAATTATTTAAATCTTTTTTTAAACATTTTTTTTAATTTTTTTAATCTTATTGTAAACTTTTTTTTAATTTTTTAATTTTTTTAAAATTAAACCGTTTTAAACCGTTTCTTTTAATTTTTTTATTATTTTAAATTTTTTTTAATTTTTTCAAATTTTTTTTAAATCTTTTTTTTATTTCTTTTTTAAATTTTTTATTTCCTTTAACTTTTTTTTTGTATACCGCCAATTCTTGATTCTATTGTTTGTTAAATTTTGAGAAATATTGCTCACGAACATCAAATCTACGAACGTTCCTATTTTTGTTGTTGTTATATACGAGTAAGTTTGCAAAACAAAAATATATTTACAAATATACATTCATACATACTTATGTTTTTGTTTGTATACACGAAAAAAATATATATATACAAATAAATATATACGTGATAAACTAAACAAGTCAACAAATAAAAAACAACAACAAAAAATGTATTTTAATTTGATGAAATTTTTCATCAACACTTGGCTATAGAAAGTGTTTTTATTAAAAAAAAAAAACAAAAACAACGTCACGCAGCTGATGTTTTGTAACTGTTAATTAAAAAGTATGTATTGGCTTTTCCGTCTGCATAGCTAAAGTGTAGCGAACCGAAAATGGCCGAAGGATAACACGACAATAAATACTACAGTATATTTACAATGTATTTACATATGTATGTATGCGAGTATATAACTGTAAATACATACATGCATTTTGTAGTTTATCTTTTCGCTACACTTCCGCATTGTTTCTTTGAGACTCACTTATTTTTTCTACTTTTTTTTTATGTCAACTCCTTTTGCACTTACCACCCGTATCGCCAAAATGAGCGCCTCCCCCGCCACCGCCACTGCCACTGAACGTATGTAGCATATTCATGTGGACAAAAATTTTTACAGATTTCTTCCAAAACTTCGCTGTAGTCAATAGATGCGCTGCAAGGCTGTCTGCCTGCCTTTTGCGTTTTGTTGTTTTTGTTTGCTTGCTTTAACACTTCATGCTACGCACTCCTCGCAGTAGTAATTTCGGCTGTGGCTGCTACTTAATTAATTTGTGCTCTCTAATCTGTGTATATTTATCAAAAGTTGTAAAGAAATTGGTATGTTCGTTGTTCGTTTTCCTTTAAGCCCCAGCGCCGACCGACCGACCATAAATGAAGATTGTTATCAAATTCGTTTCTTATGCGCTTTCAATTCGTTTTAGTCGTTCGCCTTAACATATGTACATTTCTATGTATATAGTATGTGTGTATGTACGCTATTCGGCAGCTTTCGCATACGCCAACGATTCCTAGTTTTCTCCGTTGTTAATATGTATTTTTCAACTTCCGCTTCTCATTGCGTCTGCTTGCATTCGTCGTAAAATCAAACTTTAAGCAATTTTAAAACATATTTTCTTGAAATTTTTCACATTTTTGTGTGTTTGGTATGCGTTTGGTTTTTGTATGGCTACAATGTTTCGATTTATCAAAGCTTTATATTTTTTCGCTTAATGCTGTCACTATTGTTTCTATATTGTATGTATGTATTTATGTATATTTGTTTTTGTATGTGTGTGTGAAAAAATGACAGACCGTCGGCAAGAAAATATACCGTTGTTAGTGAAACCCGTGTTGGTCGACAAACTACGATTGAATGAGCCTTTACTTGTTGGCTAGCATATTTTTGGGTCTATATGCCAATCGTAGCAACAGTGCGTGAGTAAAGTTGCATTTTTATATATTGAATTTTATATATATTATATTAAATTTATTATCATTTATATTAAATTTAAAAGCACAATTTTTTAGTTTAAGTTAAATTTATTTCCGCTTATTTCAACGAGCACTTCTTCTTCCTGTTTGCAATTTCTACGAACTCTTTGAAAATTTTAGCATAAATTTAGGCGCAGTTTCTTTGCTGGTCTGTATGAATTGTTCTTTAACACACAAGTGCTGCCATACTATAAAAATAAGCAAAATAAATTGATATAAAATACAACCCTGCTGTTATGAGCTTAATAATGTGTAAATACATGATACAAGTAATTATGCAAAGCTGAATTAAATCAAGTAATTAATTATAAAAATAAATATAATTTAAAAACATACGTTAAAAAGAAATCCATAAGAAATTTATTAATTATATAATTAAGGTTATATTCTATATATATATATATATTTTCTCTATAATTAAAACTGACACTGAACAATAATTTTGTAAATTAAAAAAAATCGATTTACCTTCAAAGTAAAAAATACACAGATAAACATATTTTATTGTGTCAATCAAGCTATAAACGACTATAGAGCTATTCTTTTTTGAATTTTGTCCAAAAATTAATTAAAGCAATTTTGTATTAACCAATCGTATCGTCTAATCGCCGCTATTAGCAAAGCTTTTAATTGCGCGCGCTTTTGCTGTCAGCTGCTGTCAAAATCCGCAAATCAGGCAGCTGTTGTCTGAAATTCATGCTTTTTAAAATATTCATTCCTTTGCAATTATTCGAATAGATTAAACGTCCGTTCGTGTAACTCGGTTTGGTGTACAATTTTTTTTTTTTTGCTCGCCTACTGTCTCACACAAGTGCGTTTTTGTGTTTTCGAGTAACTTCTCATTGCTGCCGGTAAAACAAATTGTTGTGCGAATTTACTTGACCTTGCCAATTTTACGGAAGTACAATTAGCAATGTAAGTAAATATGTATATTAAAGTAACATAAGGGTTTTTATTACAACTGCGCTGATTTAATAAAATGTACAGTATAGTGTATCTTTACTGTCGCATAAAAGGAATCGTTATATAAAGAACTTAGTAGCTGTAAAATATTTATTATTTTACGTGTACGAGAATTTGAAAGTTTCTAGAAAGATTATCGTAATGATAATGCATACACACGTTGTTAAACATTTTAATAGTACCTCAAATTCGCTCGTCAGCAGCCGCGTTCGTTTAAGCACCTCCGCACCGCTTACCCGGCTTATTGGTCTTGAAACGGCAACCATCCAACTATCAGTTCGCACAGTCGGTTCTTTCTAATTGGTTTTGTTGCTAGATTTTTTGCTAGTTCGCGTACTTTTCCGCCTGTAGGTACCTACTCGTTTCCTAAATTTGCTGATTCATTGCTTATTGTGGTAAAAGTAAATTGTATATAAAACCAGTTTGAATTCAGACATTTCAGTGTTCTACCTGAATTGAAGAAGTGAAATCGGACAAAGCTTGTCCGAAAATAAATTTGTAAAAAGTAATTTATTACACTTAAAAAGATAGCAAGCATTTGCTACGGAGATTTTAACTGTACATTTCTTGTTATTGTTATATTTTGCAGATGCCGAAAATTCAGAAGCCTGCTCCCCATTTCAAGGGAACCGCCGTCATCAATGGCACATTCAAAGACATTGATTTGACTGACTACAAGGGCAAGTACCTGGTGTTGTTCTTCTACCCATTGGATTTCACTTTTGTGTGCCCAACTGAAATTATTGCGTTTTCGGATCGCGTATCTGAATTCCGCAATATTGGCTGTGAAGTTATTGGTTGCTCAACAGACAGTCATTTCACGCATTTAGCTTGGATTAATACGCCGCGCAAACAGGGCGGTCTCGGTGATTTGTCTATCCCATTGTTGGCTGACAAATCCATGAAGATTGCAACTGACTACGAAGTGTTGGATGAAGAAACCGGCATTCCTTTCCGTGGTCTCTTCATCATTGACAGAAGCCAGAATATACGCCAAATGACCATCAACGATTTGCCAGTCGGTCGCAGTGTCGATGAAACTCTACGTTTGGTGCAGGCATTCCAATTCACCGATGAGCATGGTGAGGTATGCCCAGCCAACTGGAAGCCCGGTGAGAAGACCATGATTGCTGATCCCAAGAAGTCCAAGGAATACTTTGCACTTGCTTCTTAAGCATATCGTAACTTACTTCAAAGCAGCTGTAAAGTGAATTGCTCAAAAGAACTAGATCAGTTGTTGTATCCGTAACGACGCTGGAAGTTGTACGTTACAAGAGTATAAAAAAATAACTTATTTGGTTCAAATCAATGTTGCAAATTATAAGAGATCAGCATAAAAAAACAAACATACATATACATACATATAACCAACAATTGCACTCAAAGTGCGCTATAATGAGGCCCATTTTTTTCTATTAGCTCGTAGTTCTAAATATATATATATATATACGTATATCTAACAAGTTGTAGATTTGTACACATTTCGTTTTGTATTCAGATAACTAATGCTGAATTTAATGTTCATTTGAAATTCAATTAATGTATGTAGCTGGAGAGCATTTATTACAGAAGTAAAAATGGAAAATCATTTTGCTCTCTGCTATTTCACAACAAATACAATTCCGCAGCAATAAAAAATTAAAAAAAAATCTATTTGCTAATGTAATTTATTGCTGGTCGTGAAATAATGAGGAAAGGTAAGTGAAAGGTCACACAATTTATTAATTTATTTTTAAGCAAAACCTTTGTACCTGGATTCTAGCGTGTCTTGTCATAATTAACGGTGAATAACTCGCAATCAACGAATAGTAGACGGGAAGCGCGTTTGCTGATAATCGTTTAAAGATTAAATTTCGTTGCTTAAATGCTGTTTGCAAACGTGAGAGACAAATAAAATAATGTGCATGTGTACATAGTTGGATAGCACTTGATATTTGATAAAAATGAGCAAAAATAAACATTCGCCATATATGTAGAAGTGCCATTGAGTGCTCAACAATAATTGTGATTATTTGTTTATTATGTAAGTAAGCGCCGTGATAAGATTATATATTGCTGATATACAGCTATCGTAACTTGGATTTAATACCATTATAGCGGCGTCAGGTGTGAGACCATATTTATATGCACATTTATGTACATTTGTATGTATGCGACTGGGAAATGCCTCTAAACCGGTTCGAAGCGTGTTAAGAATGATGCACTTCAGCAGCAACGTAGTTGATAATCATTTCATAATAGCTGCCGCCTGCTGGCTTACTGCCCTCTATTTAAACGTGTTGGGCTGGTCCATTTTTTTTCCAACAGCCGGTCTCACAAACCAGACTACTTAATGCAGTAAGCGCCAAGCGTGCTGGGTTTTACTTACATATACATACATACATATGTGACTAATCGCATACATCGACGCAACCATATTCTTTTTGGTTCCATTTGCACATTTCTAGTATGTATTTAGTTGCTTGCATAGACTCCGTATAAGAATTTCCTGTTTTGCTGCACATAATTTCGTTTTCAATGTGAAGTGCAAAAAACCTGAAGTATGTACATAGATACGCCGCTGGTGCGCTTGGTATTCGAGTTGCTATGTACATATTTAATTACATGTCTGTTCAAGTGCAGACATTCGCTAGCGTTCTGCAAATGCATTAAAATGCAATGCACGCAACCAGGTAGGTGCGAAGAGGCAGGTGCATGCAGTAATGTAATTTATAGGTACGTAAGTACCAAAGTACGTTTAATGTACATTTTTACAAAGCATTTGCTATTTTCTTCCAGTCTTCATTCCAATGTTATGCCCTTTTTGTATTTTCAGAACATGAGTACCCAGCAAGAACTGAATTCTGAGGGATTTCTTTTTATTTTCAGGCTTCTGTATTTGTCCACATGAGTATGTATGTACGTGCAGTTAGGTAGTTTGCTTGTGTAATTATGTCTCAATGCTCTGAGCTCTGATGCAATACAAACAAACCCATTTGCAATGCAGTGATTCAGCTTATTTCGATAAGTGATTTCTTTAAAATTCAGTATATTCTGATGAAATACGCTTACATACATGTACATAATAACGCGTATAACTATTGCAGAATCATTCTAGTTATCACTTCAGCTATTAAATTGTTTGCGTTAAGTAATAATAATAAGTAAACACAAAATATTAAAATTATGGCTATTATTATTTCAATAAACGTGTGTTGTATTGTGTGGTAGGTGTGCAAAAAGGCACAAACTCATTTTGACAGGTATGGTGGCTAATAGCACACGTAGGACGTTATCAATAACGATCGGCTTATTGTAAATGGCGATAAAGGAGAAACTATTCAAGATAGCAAAAGTCAGTCAGCAAAATAGTTAATTGAAATCCAATAATAATAATGATAAAAACATTTTAGTAGACTGGGAGCTGGGTTATGCATATACATGCATACATACTTACATATATATTAATTTACATATGTATATATGTGAGACATTAGCGAAACAAAAAAACTAAATCACTTTCGTGTATTTGAGCTGCAATAATATTTTGATGACGCAAAATCATTTTTAGATTATCATTTAATAGCATTAATTCCATATTTGTGCTTTTGCACAACGACACATGTTAACGTATGTGTGTATGTAAGGTCGGTTGGGTTGAAATAAAATTAATGCAAAGTGATTACAATACTATCAGAATAGCTGGAAAATTGCTGATAATATAAATGGAAATTTTGCCGCTTTAATTATACACATTTGAAAAATAATATCAAATGTTATAAGTATGCTTAATGCAACAATCCAAACTTGATTTATTGCAGAGTGCTGTTAGTCACAAACGTTTAAAAGAATTTGAAAAGTGCCATTATTTCATGTAAGCAGCCATCAATCTACATATATACTAGAGTATCGCATTTTTGTTAGTATCGAGTGCAAACTAAATACAAATGTGTTGCTGATAAGCACACATATTCGCGGCGTTTATGGCAAATGAAATATGTTTCCTAGCGTTATTGAGATAAAAAACGAGTTACTTTGGGTTGTACATACAAGCTTACAAACTTCCAGATATGCAAGAATGTTCATGAAAAATATTGATAAAACATGTGTAGTATAATAGCGCTGAAAATGCCCAAATTGCAAATATGTGTATATTTATGGCTTTTTGATACATGGATAATCAATTAATAAGTATTTTTGCGTGATTTTTAATAGCATTTCCACCAAGGAAACAAAATTTATTTATTTTTAAAACTTAACGACCATTTTACCCACTTTTATTGCATACTTTTAGGCGTTGTGGTAGCAACTTCACAATATATTAGCGTTGGCGTCCGAGTGGAAGCGAGAAGCTGATGCTACTTCTAGCTTTAAATCGCTGCATGTACATACATACATATATATTTTCATCTCAAAGTTGTCAAAGTGACAGCGAGCACCAAAGCGAATTTCAGCGATTTCAAGAGGGCGAGAGCAAAGCGACAAAAACAGGTTGTGTAGTGGTTGCTCACTTGAACTCCATTTTGCGATTATTACCGTTTGCTGTTTTCTTATTTACTGTTTTGCATTTTTTCTGAAAATAGTTTGTTTGAAATAAACGATGGACATTGATCCAGATACACTTATTAATGAAATTGTTTTGCATCCAATATTGTGGGATCAAAAACATAAAGCTTATCACAATCGTTACCTGGTCGAAAAAGAGTGGGAATGCTTAGAAGCCGCTATGAAACAACCAAGTAAGTATTTTATAGGAGAAATCATTATTTACCGGCACACAAAGCGACGAAAAGTTTCTCTTACAAAACGAGCACTCGTTAAATAATCGTTCTCAGCATCCTACTATGTCTATATACTTCGCACATTCAATCAGCATCAGCGCGCAGTTCTTTCCAAAGTGTTTTACAAGTTTCATCAATTTCTATTCCTACAGTTGACCTTTCTAATTTGAAGGTATACACCAACGAACAGAAAGACCCCGTGATATCTGATATCTGAACGTTTATACATGAAAAATCTTAGATTAACTCGCAATATTATCCTTTTTTCAGAAGATCTATTGAAAAAGAAATGGAAATATATTCGAGATCAGTTTCGGAGTGAATACAAAAAGATACTAGTAGCCAAATCCGGAGATCCTGACATATCTGAAGCTCAGTACGAACTGTATACAACATGGGCACACTTCAAATCGTTATTGTTCTTGAAAGACCAAATAAAACCGCGTAAAATTAGTGGAAATTTATCCAAATCTACAACTTGTGAAACACCCATAGTAGACTTTGACAATTCCACACAAGACTCTGCGGAAAACACACAATTTATTAATGTTAAAAATGAATTTACTGACTATGAATTGACGTCTAATACACCAGTAGCGACACAAGTAAATAAAAGGCATCACAGCAGCGCTGATGAAATGTTGACTCTTGAAGAACGAAAACTAGAATTGCTGGAGAAAAAGATACGAATTTCAAATGAGCGTGATGATGATGAGTTATTCTTCCAAAGTATATTACCCTTTATGAAGCTGCTGGACTTGGAACAAAAGTTAAGATGTAGAATTGACATACAAAATACCATTTACAATTATGCGTTTTCCGATACCAAAAACAGGTCTGTAAATATTGATGGGAACAGCACAGTGTTAAACAATAAACTAGAGACAAATTAAAAAAATAATGAAAAAAACTAAAAAACAGATTTCTTGTTCTACCATATTTCAATATTTTTTAAATTTTCAACTGAAATCCTTTCCTTTTTGCAAACTGTATATAGTATTTTGCATTATTATTGTTTTATTTTATCAAATAAAATTATTGTTTACCTTAAAATGCGTATTTATTTCCCATACGGTGTGAAGGGATACTTTTTTAAGCAAAATATTCGAATGCATACAAAAACGATTCGTATAAATCCATCGTTGATATTGAAATCTAAAACACCAAGGCAACAGCTTGCCTAACGTAATTCTTCATAAGTAACGAGCCACTTATTTTAAAGATTTAAAAAATACATCCAATATGGACAAGCATATACAGAAACTTTTGGAGGAAAGGTCGTTCACATTGCAGAGCTTGAGATGTTTACAGATCAATGTGGTACATTTGTTTTTCAAATGATTGTTTTTGATTATTCGAGTTATATACAAATTTACCAATTGTAAAATTTACCAGTGTAATCCTAATACACTTTTGTTATATGCAATAAATACAATTGATTACAAATAACAAAAAAATAATATAGCCGTTAAAGTGTATGACGCGCAAGCGCAATACCAACTAACTCGTCACTAATACATTAATATTGAAATGCATGTGTTTAAAACTTTTTTTCTATTCTTTATTCTCCTCCACACACAATTACTGCAGTATTTCAGTGGCTATTATCATTCTATTTTTGTAAAAAATAATATAAACACTTTGCTTTTGCCAGCTGCAATAGCTTAAATACACTGTTTAAAGTGTAACTATCCTACTGTGTCCCGCTTAGAAGAAGAAACCAAGAATTTTGCCTCCCAAATGTTTTCGTCTGGCCTCCTCATGATCCATGATACCGCCGGATGTGGTCAACACAACATAACCGAACTGACGTGAGGGCAACAAGTTGTTGGTCCACTTTTCAATATCATTGATGGGGACATCGAAGCGGGGCGAGATGACGCCGCATTTGTTCAAGCGACCAGTCAGATTAACTACAATTTTGCCGGAACGATGATCATCGACAATTTCGAATTCACCAATGTAGCCATGTTTCATCATGACAGTGAGGAATTTGACAATAACTTTCGAGCAGGGACGCAGGAGAACCTGACGCTTGCCACGCTTCTCAGCGTTGTTAATGCATTTCAAGGCATCAGCCAATACGTTCATTCGCACCATGGCTGAAATAAAAAACAAAGTTTATGTTAAAACGAATAGAAACTTCTGAATATTAACGCTTCAGTAGGATCTTCCAAGTGCTGTGGACGCTATATATTATCGTAATAACGAAAAATTTATGGTTTAGTGTAAAAATGTAGAATTTTATTGAAAGCCACGCAGCAAACGAGCATGCCTACATGCATATGCAAATTTGACAGTTTGTAACTAGAACGCCGCAACCAATATTTGTTGTAGTTGAAATACAAGCGCAACACATAGCGAAAATCCACAAGCTCTATAAATTCCATAAATCCATTCATTGAACATTTCATCTAGCCGATGTTGCAAATTACATATTGCATGGCTTTGGTAACAAAACATCAACGGCATTGAAATACGGTCAAGTCGAGAGCAAATTCATTTCACTTCGTAGATGAGTAACGAAATAATTCGTGTGTGACAAAATTGTTGGGAAATAAACGCATAATTCATAATAAAACACTTTTCCACAGCACTTGTTGAAGTTTCCAAAGAGTTTTATATGATTTTTCACTAAGATTACCTAAGATTTATTTTGTTGAATTTTTTGACAAATTCACCCGAACGCGAACGTATCGAAAAAGAGGAAGTCCATATTGCTTCAGTTGTCAGCATTGCTTTTTGACAGCTGTCAAAATCATTTGCGAGTTGCCGGATGCGTTAACTAGTACAGGGTGACTGAAATTAAACGTGAATGTTTCAATAAAATTTTTGTTTTAATATCTTTCACAACTCGTATTAGTACAATTATTATTTATTATTAGTTATTTATTTTTAACAAGATAAAATTCTTCTCTCTGAGTCAAGCGTTAAAAATTTTCGCGACCTCTAGCGTTATTTTTATTTTAATATTGACAATCAGATGTTACTTTTCCTGACGAATCGTAAATTTTATACGTACATATTTTCTGCTATTTTGCTGCTGCTGAAATATTATTGTGAAAATTGTATATTAATTAATAAATATCAAAGCAGCAGTACAACTGAGATAACAGGTATAGCATTGTGGAATTTCATTAAAGTTCATTTATAAAACAAATTTAAATGTTTCTCTGCCGATAGAAAAAGAAAAAACAAATTGACACAAAACTGACACCGTCAGCTACCGCAGACGTCTGTTGTAGCCATAAATAACAAAAGCAAACAATGGGTCATCAGACAAAATACAAATTTTTAATCCTTCTAACGCTACTCATTGCATTGGTGGCGGGCAGAAAACATCATCTAGAAGTGCGCGTAAGTAAACAATATAGACTAAAGTAATACAACAGATATGTTAAGGCTTGGTTTCGCTTAAAGCATGATGTGCGGCCATATATCGCTTTGAGTACCTTCGGTTTCTATATTGGTGGACATTTGGATGTGCAATTGAGTAAATTGCATATCGAAGATGAGAATGAAGAAGATTTGGTAAGCATTTATTTTTATCTTATACTATATATCTGTATTAAAATTATGTTTTTTTTTTCTTATGTTTAGTATGGACTTACGCTAGATAAAACGACAATCGATCAATTAAATCCCTATTTGGACTCGCATCAAAACAAATGTATACTAGAAGAGCCTTCGGAAATGCAACGTAGTGGGCCCATCTTAATATTTTTGTTTGATCTGAAAAATCTGCTGTAAGTATCTTTTTTCTAAAAAAAATTTGTTTACAAAATAAAATATTTTCTGTACACTTTACTCGCAGTGTAAGAGTAAAATGTTCGCCAGAGTGGAAGAATCAACATATTGTACGCAATCATGATGAGCTGCCCATGTACCGTGGCAAACGTTACTCTAAACTTAGTGATTCAACAATCTTCCTGCAACGCCGTAGACGTAGTGATGATGCCGCCGCCATGGGTGAAGAAAACGATATACCATTGGACGAGCACGAAGTAGTTGATGACGATGATTTGGTTGAAGTGCCACAAACTGCTAAGCCATCATCACCATTGCCACCTGTTAACCCACCCGCACCGAATAAGGCGCCAGCGGTTGCAGTGCCATCAGTTGCTGCAGCAAAAATGCCATTAGTAGCGGTTGATAAGAAGGCACCATTATCTGTTGCACCAGCCGATAATCCTTTCCCACATGAGCCTGAAAAAGATGAAAATCCCTTACCACATGAACCAGAAAAAGCCGATAAAGCTGCACCGGCGCTTATGTCCACCCAAATTAATTTCTTCGAGAATGCGCAGTATGAGATTTGCCGAAACTATACAATGCCATTGACAAAGAAAGTAATTGATGGCAAGGTGTATTATAACATGTCGGTAAGTTAATTGTATTGTTTATAAATACAACTGTGTATTATATATACAAGTAATCGTTACAGTTCTCCATGCTTGTGGCTGCATTGCATGATGAGGGTCTCTACAATCTGCATTTCCACGCCTGTCCCAACTATAGAACACTGAAAGAGCTTTCTTTTGATGTAAGTTGGTTGTTTAAACACTTTTTTATTTTATTTTTATAATAAATATAAATATTTTGAAATTTTTTTAGGTCGACATTGAAGAGAAAAATGAGAATAATTTCCTCTCCGCTGGTGAAATGCCGCTTCCGGCGCTATATTCAATGATGAGTGTACTATTTTGCTTATCTGGCTTCTTCTGGATATTCATTTTGAAGAAGAGCAAGTGCGTAATTGTTTTTTGTTTTGTTTTTGTAATTAGATAAGATTGTTAATATTTTGCTTTCACTTTTAGACATACCGCACACAAGCTACACTATATAATGGCTTTATTGGTATTCCTTAAATCGCTGTCGCTCATGTTCCATGCCATTAATTATCATTTTATTGAAATACGTGGTGAACACGTTGAAGCCTGGGCGATTTTGTACTATATTACACATTTGTGAGTATAAAAAGAATTGCACAAAATTTTATTTAGTTTTAGATAAAAGCTTTCGTTAACAGATTATTGTGTAAATTTCATTAAAAAACTTAAAAATTAATATTTCTTTCATCACTCATAGGCTGAAAGGTTCCGTTTTATTCATCACAATCGTGCTCATGGGCACCGGCTGGACTTTCATTAAGCCCATACTGTCTGATAAGGATAAAAAAATCTTCATGATTGTCATACCGCTGCAGGTAAACTAAATAATAGTAATTAAATTACCTTTAAATATTAACACATAACATCTGTTCCACTAGGTGCTCGCTAACGTCGCCGAAATCATAATTGACGAGTCCGAGGAGAGTGACATTGAGTTCCGCACTTGGCGCAATATTTTCATCTTTGTCGATCTGCTCTGCTGCGGTGCCATACTCTTCCCGATTGTCTGGTCCATACGTCATTTGCATGAGGCCTCAGCCACCGATGGCAAAGCAGCCATTAATTTGCGCAAACTCAAGCTTTTCCGCCAGTTCTATATCATGATAGTCTGTTACATTTACTTCACACGCATCATTGTGTATCTGCTGAAGATGACCGTGGCATTCCAGTATGCTTGGCTGGATGAGATGTTCCACGAGATGGCCACATATGTTTTCTTCGTGCTGACTGCATATAAATTCCGTCCCACTTCATCGCATCCATACTTCTCGGTGCGCGACATGGACGATGACGAAGTGGAAGTACTTACAGAATCTGGACTCACCGAAGGTTTACATCGCACGAAGGCGCTTAACCGCACTGTCTTACCGCCGGCTGGCTCTACACTACTTAAAAGCACATCTGAAGAACGTGAGAATTTGATAACGAAACGTGAATCGAGTCATGAGTACGATTAAAGAGTAGAGTGTAGAAAGCAGTGTTCATGCTAGCTGAAGTGTGAGCAATGTGGGAAGTAACTGTGCATTTTTTTGTTTGAACACGAAGTCTATGCGTTGGTTGTACATATGTATACAGTCGTATGTTGCCAGTATCAGTTTTTATATACATTCTAATTTCCTTTTCTTTTGTTTGCTGATTTTGGGTTTTTCGTGAAAATAATGCATAGACAACTTATACATATAACACATTGGCAGTATGTTCCAGCACACTGCCCAACTATTATGATACTAAATATTATTTTAGATAATTTTTATAACTGATTTATGGAGAATGCAATTAAGCAATAAACTAGATATACATACATATATATTTCAGAATCAGTTTTGTATAGTTTGTTTCTGCTAACAAGTTCCTGCAGTGCCAATGGAAGGAGAAATATTTCCAAATTTTTTCTAAACAAAATTATAAAAAAAAAATCTTGTAATGAGCCGCATACATATTTATTTATTGTTTCCACTAAATGTCTGTCAAATAGTTCTGCCAAGTTGTGTAGTATATAGCGCTTTTATAACAGCTTTCTTACACCTTTCGCTCGCAGCTCACATTCACTTAGACGCAGTTAATCGAGTCATAATTTCTGATTTTTTTAAATATTTTTTAAAATGTTTTGTTTTAATATTTTTCTTTAAACATTTTTTAAATAATATTTTTTTAATATTTTTGAAAACTCTTTTTTTAATATTTTTGAAAACTCTTTTTTAATATTTTTGAAAACTCTTTTTTTTTAATATTTTTGAAAACTCTTTTTTAATATTTTTGAAAACTCTTTTTTTTTAATATTTTTGAAAACTCTTTTTTTTAATATTTTTGAAAACTCTTTTTTTTAATATTTTTATGTTTTAACATTTTTTTTTAATTTGTTTTACAAGATTTTTTTTCCTATTTTTTAATATTTCATTTTGAATTTTTTTTTTGATAAATATTTAATTAATTAATATAATTTTTTTTACATTTTTTATATTTGTTTTTTAATATTTTTTTAATTTTTTAATATTTTATTTTGTTATTTAATATTTTTTTTCCAATTTTTTTTTTAATTTTGTTTTAGATATTTAAAAAAAAATTTAATGTATTTTTTAAATATTTTTATTCAAATCAAAAACAATTCCAAATGCAACGAAGCTCATATATTTTGTCAAACGCTCACGTGTTGCCAGCAAACCTATTTTATTTACATAAATAACACAAACAATTTTATTGCGTACATAATATACATACATACATTTATTAGTGGCTAAGTACATACATACAAATGTAATAGTTTTTTAGTTTAAGTAATACATATAAGCTTTGAAAACAAGGCAGCACTTGAAATTTAATTCAGCTGTTTATGTAAATACCGTTGTGCATACAAATGAAAGCAAATTCGTTGTACATACATACACACAGACACGATAACTTAATGCTTGAGCTTTGTAGTGTTTATAAATTTTTGAATTTCGGCATAAATTGTATGAAGAACACCATATATGTTGTTATGGAGCCCACAATCTGAAATTGAGAAAATATATATGTATTTAAAATGAAGGCTACTTAAAAAGCTAATCCCTAGCTAAAAGCTCAATATAGCATTGGAGCACTTGAGTCCGAAGGCGAATATTTTATTAGCATATAAGGGGTCTTCACAATGAGCTCAGAGTGGTTTAATGGTTAGTTTTATAAAAAATTTAATTTTTTTTTTGAGGTTATGGGCCATAAACCTTTTTTCAAATAGTTCTGTGTGTTGGTGACACTTTTTCTCTGCATAAAAATGCGAGTTCGTTCCTGCTATTTAGACGATTTTTTTTCTTTAGCGTGAAGACCCCTAATTTTTGCTTGTTATACTTCAAAATGGTTTCTTCGGACTCGGTGTTGCAAAAAATTTTAGATTTTTTGTTGTATTATTTTAGTAAATTTATGTTATTACACTTGCACTTAAACGACATTAATTTATTGATATTTTTTTGTAAACATACACTGACTAGCATTTTTCCATCCAAAGCGGATATGCCCAAACCATCAATACGAATTTTCTGATGTAATATTTGTAGCGAAAAGTTTTGTATCTGCAAATAAAGAATTCCAACTATAATATAAAAACTCTAAACTTAAACCAAATGAATGTGTGTTCATTATTATATAGAATATCTATAGGGAATTGCACCAGAACAAAATAGGGTATGTGCTCCAACTCTCCACAAGACGCTCACAAAGTCGAACTCGCATTCTCCAAGGTCATAAACAAGCAGCTGAAATGATCCGAGTTCTCTAAATCCAAACATAAACGAAGGGTAACACAATCTTGACAATTATCTTGAAACTTAGAGACTACGCATCAGTATTCTACTGACTTTTTACTCAGTACACTGAGGAGCACAAAACCAAAGGCAAATTTTTCAGCATCCATCCGAATCATCCGTTCAGAGGACCTCACATTAAAAAAGAGCTGAAGCATTGAAGGTATCTTATAAAGCTTCTAAACCTGACTTTGAGTCTCATCTCCATGTTCTTGATATAGTAAATAGTACCCCAATTCTAAATCCGAAAATACTGATTCTATCGACCGTTTACCATACTTCGTACCGAATCCAAAGTACTACAGGACCGACTCCTGATATTCCTGATTCACATTGGCAAACACGGCCCCACCTCGTTTAAATCACGGCCTAAGTCAAACGCGACCGTGTGTCAGTAAGCTTTAGATCTTCGATATGTTTAACCACTTCACTTTTAATGCCGCCGTTACAGTCTCGTCTCAAAACGAATCCGTAAGTGAAATCAAAAGTTACTCTACTCTAAATGAATCGAGATTAGTTTTAATTATTAGGTCTACAGCTTTGCTTCCGCCGTTTTTTTGTAAATTTAAGTAAGCAAAATATCCCGCAAATGTCGAGAACTCGGCTCAAAAGTGACATTTTCAGTTGAGAATAAGTTTGGGATGCAAACAGATCTCTATAAATATTTTGTTGGGTTAATGTTGACACAAATGTCCAAGATTGATATAAAAAAATCGATTTAATCGACCCTAGAGACATCTATTGGAAAACGGCGGAAGCAAAGTTGTAGACCTAATAAATTGGTCGATAAGTCTCGAAGAAGTTCCGATTATTATGGCTTATATTACGGTACTGGCGATAATAACTGATCAGTCTGAAACATTTGAGAAATATTTAGTTACTTGTTTCAAATAAATACCTGAATCGAGATGAGTGAGTTGTCCACCGAGCTCCGAATGTTGTGCAATTCAAAAGCTATGAACTTCACCTGAAGAAAATTTCATTAAATTAATTTCATAAACCATATGAGAATTCAAAGGTGTCGACATACTTCATTCATGCACTTCTGAGATGTCAATAAAAGCGCTGGAATCTCTAAGTATGCAGGCAACAGCAGCAAATTCTCTGTGAAATGTTAGAAGAAATTTGTTAATAAATAAAGAGTAATGATCGATGCGATACAATTTCTTTAGACAAAAAATTTGGGGTTTCTCTATCGGCATTTTTTCGTGGACTTTCTTTTATCCGGTTTACAGAAAACTTCTCTGCTACTATATGGTCCATGAGAACCATATATAACAGCAACTCCTAGAACTGATCTTAATACTACAACTAAGAACGCCTTATATGAATGACACAGACCATCACATGGACTACAATAAAAATCTCAAACGTCTACTTTAAATACAAATAAAAGTAGGTTTACGAAAATACCCATAAATTGCCAGCCGACATATTGATTGAAGAACATAAAATACGCATCGACCACCACTCGCACATAGAGCATCAACAGCACCGCCATGGTGGACATGCTGAAGGCGCGTTGAAAGTAGTAGAGCATCTCGTAGATGCGTTGATAGACCAACTGCTTCTCGGCCAACTTTTGACGCACGAACTTTTCGAAACCCGCGAAGGGCACTACGCGTCGAGCAAAGTTCGTATACTCCGCGAGCAGACCAATATCGTGACGCAACTTCTCCAGCTCGTGGCGTATAATCTCGATATGCAAAATTATCTGCATATTTCGCCAATGCGCCATGTAGATGAACGGTATAAACATCGACCAAAACAGGCACAGATTACGATCAGCTGGACGCATGGAATGGAACAATACCTCGATGGTTGCATCAATTAACGTTAGTCCGTAGAAAATACACAGAAAACGACGATATGTGCCCAATTGCGTACGCCAATTGTTGTTATCCCCTTTGAATTTGTCTGCAGTTCTCTGATTGAGCAACGCGTATCTTTGCCAAAAGCTGCGCAGCGCACAACGCCCCAACACTGTCTCCAAATAAATGACGAGAACTGTCAGCTGTGCAATGCAGACCTTCAGTACATCATTGAAGTAGCCGAAACGATTGCCGGTGAAGAGAAATTCATTGGGCCTAACAAAGGTGTTCACCGTCGTTATGGAAAAGGCGAGCAATAGTAGTACGGTCCAGGCCACGAGCCGTTGTTCGTTGATCCTTTGAGCTTTGGATTGTACGTGCAGTGAGACGTCGAAGCAACCGATTAATTGAAAGAAACGTATGTGTAACCGCACAACGAAAGGCACTTGTATAGTCATCGCGAAGCTTTCAACTCAACTGCGATGTGGTGAATTTGAAAATATTGAAAATTCGTATACACCGAAGGATGTCAATGCATGATAAGGGATCGTAATTGAGTGAAAGCGCATTTTTCACAACTGATCACATCTAATTGATATATGTATGTGTTGTGAAATTGATAAATAAACATATTTATTAGTAATAGTATAGATTTTTGATAACTTCGAGTAATATTCAAAATTAATTTTAATTTTTTTTAAATAATGGTATTCTCTCAAAAATAATATATGAGGTGTGTTCAAAAAATAACAGGAATTTTTGTTTTTTAGAAATATATATTCTTTCGTCTAAATTATTGTTGTCGTCTGCAAAATAGTCCTCACTCGATTTTATGCACTTATGCCAGCTCTTCATTCAATCGTCGAAACACTTCTCAAACTCAAGCAAACTGTGATAGCTTTGGGCTCTTTCAGCGATTTCTCGTATGCTTGTAAAACGACGACCCTTTGAAGTTCTCTTTATTAAAAAAAAAAGGGAAAAAGTATCCCGGAATTATGTCTGACTAATTTTAAATTCCCGTCATTTTTTGAACACACGACGTATGCGTACTATTTTAAAGGTTTCCAAACTTTTATGTAATAATCCTTCAAATCTCAAGGCTTCTTCACAAATACTCCTAATTTGCCACGCCTACCTACTTTGTAGATCGACATTTATCTTACGACCAACTTCGATTAGGTTGGGCAATTTTCTTACGACTCTCTGAAGTTTTTGGTATTTATGTATATAATACTACTTCCGTTCACCGAACCTTGACGATTAACGAAACGAACCAACAACTCAAAAAGAGATGTAATCAAAGAATAAGAATAATTAAATTTTGAATAGTTCTTCATATTACCTATGACCTCAGGTCGGTTGGTTATGTGATACGAGTAGAGCGTGAAGTATGCGTCAACTACCAAACGGACATATGTAAATAGAAGCACTGCAATCGCCGAAATACCAAAGGACTGTTGAAAGTAGTCACACATTTCATAGATACGTTGATATTGCAACTGCTTCTCAGCTAACTTTTGACGCACAAAGCCTTCGAAACCCTCGAAAGGCATTACGGTACGTGTAAATCTTGTATACTCCGCCAGTAGGCTCACGTCGTGTCGCAATTTCACCAATTCATGATTTATAATCACAATATGGTATATGATTTGCATATTCCGCAAATGTATCATATAAGTATAGGGTGTGAACATAAGCATAAACTGTAGCATATGATCGTTCTTCTCACGCATAACGTAATAGACGATCTCTAAAATAAAGTCAAACACCGTAATGCCATAGAAAACGTAAAGAAATCG
The DNA here is from genome assembly GCF_028554725.1 of Zeugodacus cucurbitae. Taxonomy (NCBI): domain Eukaryota; kingdom Metazoa; phylum Arthropoda; class Insecta; order Diptera; family Tephritidae; genus Zeugodacus; species Zeugodacus cucurbitae. Next base: position 65,231,341 of record NC_071670.1, read on the forward strand.
TTGATATGCGCGCAACTGTGTACGCCAGTCGATTTTTGTGCTTTGAACTTTTTGAGATATCGCTGCATTCAACACTGCATATCGCTGCCAGAAATGCTGTAGCGCCTGACGCCGCAACACAGTCTCCATATAGATGATGACCACCGTAACATATGCCATGGTAACTTTGAGCGCATCGACGAAATAACCAAAACTTTCACTGGTGAAGAGAAATTCCGCCGGATGTACGAAGGTATTTATGAAGGTGAAGGTATATATTAGCAAAATAAGTATCGTCCAAGCGACTAAACGTTGTTCGGCAAGCCTGTTCTCTCTTGGCTGTGTATGCCAGGAAACATCGCAACAACCGATGATTTGAAACAATCTCCTGTGAAAACGTACCACGAAAGGAACCTGTTTGCACATGGCAAAGCTTTCGAAGCGACTGAATGAAATATGGTAACTGCGGTTATCGTAATTGAACGCGCATTCATCAAAGAACGGAATTAAAAATTCGATAGTGCAAGGAAGGATCTAAAAATAATAGTGACTACTTTGAAATATCAAATCTATTTAATTTACTTTACACATTAGATTAATTGGTTGCACAGTGGTGACGTTCTTCAGTTGCCTGTTGTATAATAATGTTTAATATATAGAGTTGCGAATATGAAATTGGAAATATCTGAATTTTATCCGATCAAGAGCGAGCATATTTCTTGTTTCAAGCTGACATAGTGGGAAATTCTCATATAGACTTAGCTATTTTGAGCTTAACCTATTTGACAGTCTCATTAGAAGTTAAAATATTTGTTGATGAAGCTGTATGAAAACGCTTTCGATGGGACCAATTACGTTGACTCTTTCAAGATCTTGTATGTTCTAAATCTCTATCTCTCTTTTATAAGTATTTTCTATTAACTTCTTTCTTATCGTTCGAGATCTAATTATAAAGTTCTGGTCTTCTAGTTTAGAGTAAACAAGAAAAAACGTTAACTTCGGCTGTGCCATTAAGGTTATATAGTTAACCGATCTGAACAATTTCTTCGGAGATTATGTTATTACCTTAAGCAGTAATCCATGTCAAATTTCGTGAAGATACCAAGTCAAGTGCGAAAATTTTCCATACAAGCCCTTGATTCCGATCGTTCAGTTTGTATGGCAGCTATATGATATAGTGGTCCGATATCGGCAGTTCCGACAAATGAGCAGCTTCTTGAAGAGAAAATAACATCTGCAAAATTTCAAAACGATATCTTAAAAACTGAAGGACTAGTTCGTATATATACGCACGGACAGACAGACAGACGGACATGGCTAAATCGACTCAGTTCAACATACTGATCATTAATATATATACTTTATAGGGCTTCCGACGCTTCCTCCTGGGTGTTACAAACTTCGTGACAAACTTAATATACCCTGTTCAGGGTATAAAAACAACAGCACTACCAAAAACTATGGATGACTGTGACCTAAGAGGGAAAGTTTTCAACTTTCGGCAGAAGAAAAACAGAAAGATTCCTGGGAGATATTTATGATGAAATTTCGATTCCGAAATATCAGCCAAGATTTCAACTCAGGACGGTCTGGATTTGCCTGACTGTTGAAGCTAAGTTACAGAAATAGAGCCACATTTATATGCGTCTAAGGTCTGCCATTCCAGTATAATTTCTCAAATAGTTTCATATTTGCTAAAATACTACTTTTAAGGTTAGAAAAATTACACATATGATATTATTATTCGTCGGATCATAATCTTCATAATAAGTAAATGATACAATCTTTACAAGCAAGGTAAACTCCAAATACAGAGAAGCTCTGGCCGAAAATAGTCAGTTTGCATGTCTTCTTGAGAACCCGTCGAGAACAGATCTGAAATGATTCGAATACCATCTACCTGAAAAATATATGAACATAGTTCATCAAAAAGGCCTTGTCTGGACAACTTGTCGGATTATTAAACTTTTTTTGTCTATGAAACCAATAAATGATTGCTCGACTTGAAGTGGATAAGGATTTGGAAAACAATAACCGATTTGTTTTTCTTTTTAAGTACTTAATGACCGAGGTACGAGTGTCATGTAAACATATGTAAGTCTTTATGTCTCCATACACATTTCTTGTTAAGTTTGAACACCTGTTCTTGGCATCGAACACAGCTCCTGAGCAGCCAGCGTCAGCAAAGTGTGTCTCTGACAAGCGATGGCGATAGCAATTACTCAATTTGTGTCAGAAAAGGGTGATTAGCATCGCGGACATACGTATTTCGCGACAAGTGGAACGAACAATCAAATTAATGGAATTGCGAAATGAATTCACTTTTCGATTGCGTACAACTCTGCATTAGGTCACGCTTGTAACGGCATATACGATTGTCAGTATGAAACAAACACGGCTATTGTAAGTCAGTCAGCCGCCAATACAAGAAGAAAAGAACTTGATTTCGAGTGACAAAAGCCACCAACATACGAGCTATGCAAATATGAAGCCGCGAAAGACCACCAACTCTGAGTTGCAGCAGCCGGTGCTGCTGCTGGATACCTTCACCTTGCTACAACTGCGCCTGCACCAGCTTTTCGGTATGTGTGCCGTGCCATTGGGACGGCAATGTGACCTCGCCACGGTCAACCAACGCCCACAGTCCGCCGGCATCTGGCAGCAGCGATTCCTGTTGCTTTGGCACTGTTTACATTTCATATTATTTTTCTTGGTGCACTTGTGGACTAGCGTCAATCACGATTCGATACTCTACAACAGCGATAGTTTTGGAAAATTTAACGATTTGCTGAAACTAATTGGCACAATTATATCGCATTTCGTAATACTCACCGAAACGATAATACGGCGGCGTGCTATGGAAAAGTTCCTCACGGTCTACACACAACTCCATTACAAATGGCATGGTGCCGTCGGTGTCCGCGCCGAATTCCAACTCTATCGCAAATTCTTTTGTCGCAGCAGCATTTTCATTTTTGTTGTGATTCTAATTGATGTGGCTTACCTACGTGAGATTAGTAGGAATCGTAAGTGGATGACATTTTTCATACCCTTTATACCGAGTGGTCTAATTTGTAACCTGCGATCCGTGCAAATTATGCTCTTTATGGAAATGTTGCGTACCGAGGTGGTCCATTTGAACGGGAATATTGAACGTTTGGTCTTATTTAGTGAGCGCAACTATCGTGTTAAGTTTCAGAAGCGCGACCAATTTGAACGCAAAATATGCGCTGAGCTGCAGACCTTCATGGAGTGTTATCAGGAGATCTACGAAATGTTTACACTCTTGAAGAAAGCTGTGGGTATGTCGATGACATGTAACTATGTGAAGGATTATGTTATGATACTTTCGGAATGTTACTGGTCCTATTGGATGGTTTACAACGGAGAACATATTACTGGTAAGTAAGGGTTTTAATGGGGTTTTCTTTAAAAATAACAATACAGACTTTCGAAGTTTTTAATAACTATATATGTTAACAATAACTATTTTAAAAAAGCTTTTTCTAACTTTGAAGGCTGACTTCGAAAATCGAAGAATGCACTTTCTTTTTCTTATAACTTAATCTCCCGAAAAAACTTAGTTTGGTCCAATATCCAGTCCAGTGTTTTAGAGTGTTATTGAAGTTCTGAAAGGAATACACGTTTTTCGTTCATAGAGTTGGGGTAATGTCTTATTTAAAATGCCTAGGATAATATAAGGGCCGATATATACATAGTAAACGGTGATACAGTGATCCTCACTTTTGGTATCTGATGTCTTGAAAGGCTTAGAAGTGAAATATGGGAAAATGAGAAGAAGGCGTGGTAGTAGTATATTTCTAAACTGTAAGGTGCATGCATCAGTTTCTTTGCGGAATATGGTCGGAAGAAAGCATGCCCGACGATTGGAATCTCAGTGTACTCTGCCCAATCCACAAAAAGGGAGACCCCACAATCTGCGACAACTATCGTGGGATAAGCCTCCTTAACATTGCTTATAAGGTTCTATCGAGCGTATTCTGTGAAAGACTAAAGCCCACCGTCAACAAACTGATTGGACCTTATAAGTGTGTCTTTAGACCTGGTAAATAAACAACAGACCAGATATTCACCATACGCCAAATTTTGGAGAAGACCCGTGAAAATAGGATCGACACACACCATCTATTTGACGACTTTAAAGCTGCTGTCGACAGCACGAAAAGGAGATGCCTTTATGCCACGATGTCTGAATTTGGTATCCCCGCAAAACTAATACGGCTGTGTAAGCTGACGTTGAGCAACACCAAAAGCTCCGTTAGGATCGACAAGGTGATTCGCTATCGCGTGACTCCTTTAACCCGATGCTGGACAAAATTGTTCGAGCCGCAGAGCTGAACAGAGAAGGTACAATTTTTTATAAGAGTGTACAGCTCCTGGCGTACGCCGATGATGCATCAACACCGCCAATAATGTCAGCCTTGAAATCCAACGCAGAATCACTCTTGCCAACAGGTAGCACCTGAGTAGGAAATGGACTGAGTAGGAAATTGAAAAGTAAAGTCCTCTCTCGACGAACAAACACTAAACTCTACAAGTCTCTCATCATTCCCGTCCTACTTTATGGTGCAGAAGCGTGGGCGGTGTCAACATCCGATGAGACGGCACTAGGAGTTTTCGAGAGAAAGGTTTTGCGGAAGATTTATGGTTCCTTAAACATTGGCAACGGATACCGCAGACGATGGAAGGATGAGCTGTATGTGTTATTCGACGACATAGACATAGTCCAGCGAATAAAAAGACAGCGGCTACGCTGGCTGGGTCATGTTGTTCGAATGGACGAAAGTGCCCCAGCTCTGAAAGTTTTCGATGCAGTACCCGCTGGTGGAAGCCGAGGAAGAGGGAGGCCTCCACTTCGATGGAAGGACCAGGTGGAGAAGGAATTGTCTTCACTTGGTATTACCAATTGGCGCCAAACTGCCAAAAAGAGAGATGCGCGGTGCGCTGTTCTGGATTCGGCTATAACCAGTCAAGTAGAAGAAGAAGAAGATATTTGGGGTCAATGATACATTTATTCCAAAATGGTTCAGAAGTTACTGAGATATTGTATTTCACTTAAAGGGTATTAGCGGTCCAATTTTTGCGTCAATTTACATGAAAGCCTATCCTTTCTATTCAATCATATGTTTCTGAAGATTTTGGTCTTTTTTTTGCCTACCTTTGATCTCTTTGGAACATAACATTAAATCACAAATTAGATTGGATTAGCTTCAAAATTATAGTTCAATGGTAGGTATTTCTTATCTTTTCTTTTATTTTTTCTTAGTAGTTTATTACATACCGGGTGTTTTGGGATGAGCGTAGTTATGAACCGATTAATTTCATATAATTCGGTAAATATCTGTTTATATAAAGGTTTACTAATGTATCTATATTTCTGTTCCAGAGTATCTTTTAATTGTTCCAACTGCCGTGTCCATCTTTTTGCTGCTGATAACGTCACGAAATTGTATGCGATCGGTAGGTGGTTTATTCGACAATGGTTTGATTATCACAATTTGAAAGTTTTGTAAATTAAGTACTTCAATGAAGTGTTTAATGCTCTTTTTTTTGTGCAGACAAATTTCCTCGCACACAATATACACAAAATACGACATGATATTGAAGATTTCAACATTTCAACGCGGGTAAGTTTCGCCTATACATATTTACATGAATATACATATATAGCATATAGCCGCGAGCTATTTTATGTACAATCACAGCATAATTATTAATGAGAGTTCACTATTTGTTCACTATATATCAAGCTACAAAGCTTTGCTTTGCAAATGCTACACCAGCAGATCATCATCGATGGCTTCGGTTTCTTCGTGCTGAATTGCAATATGGCAAGAGATGTAAGTCGCGATACATGAAATTCTTTTATGTAAAAAAATTAGAGCGCAAAAAAATTAATTTTTTTCAGATTCTCGGCTCAATAGCCACTTATATGATCTTCTTTATACAATTTATGCCCAAGTTCAAAAGTTTTTAGACCGCTGAATATTGGCATACAAATGTCTATATGTACACGTGTGAGCATGAAAAAGCAGCCGCCACTTCGTTTTTTAATTTAAAATATGAAGATTCTTATTAACGTTTGTACAGTCTTTTATTTGTTCTCATAAAAGAAATAAATATAATTATTTTACATGTACAGTAGTACCTCGACATACGAGTGCCCCAACATACGAGTTTTTCGAGATACGAGCCGACGAGCAAGTAATTTTTTGCTTTTAATTACGAGCGAAATACACTCGAGATACGAGTCTGGTTCGGTAGAAAAAGTGGAAAAAACACCCCGAAAAAGTTGCAACAGGTCGTGCATCTAACCTTTTTAATGACACTTACCTAACTCATTTCCCGAACATTCTAAGAGGGAGGAAGAAACAAGCCTCCTTGGATATATTTTTTTCTAAACGGCCTACTGGTGAAAGCGAGAAAAATGTAGCGAAAAAGGCAAAGACCAGACTTTGTACGAGGGTTACTCTTAATGGTAATTTTTGTAGTCATTGGATCGAATTGGAGCCGCCATTTATAAATTTAATGAAGCTTCTCGAAATCACGGAGTTTATCTTTGCTTGACTTCGATGTTTTTGTCTCATGATAGTTTTATATATGTTTGTAGGTCATTAGAATAGATAAAATTTCTTATGATCCATTTTTGGTAAACAAATGTCTCAACTTTGGATCCCACAAAACTCAGAACGAGGCTTGTATGGATTGATGTAAGAAATAACGGATTTACTTGCGAAAGAACATTTAACCAAACTCTGAAGCAGTTTAGGGGGTGTTCCAAGAAGAGCAATATCAAAAACTGGAAACTTTAAATTGAAGAGTTCCGATATACTGTTATGATTTATATGAAAGGGTTTGGTTAAAGAAGTTCTTCGAAAATCAGTTCCAATGAATACAAGCAATTCCAATTTACAACAAGCAGATTCAATAAATAATGAAATATTGAAAAACAAGTAAGGAAGGGCTAAGTTCGGGTGTAACCGAACATTTTATACTCTCGCAATTTATTTATTTAACTTTTTTTTATATTATATAATACACAATTTGACCCACGTATTCGTCATATATATTGTATAAAGTCCATTGAAAGTTGGAAACCATAATATTAGGTCAGAAGCACCGAGGTCCTCATGTTCGATAAATGGGGCCTTGAAAACCTATGGTCCGATTTCGGCGATTTTTAGAATGGGGCTGCCGCACTATAAACGTAGTATTTGTGCAAAGTTCTGCATCGATATCTTCACTAGTGCTTACTTTATATATTGTAAAGTACACGATTCAATCGTCTTCAAAGTTTTGGTATATGGGAAGTGGCCGTGGTTGTGAAGCGATTTGGCCTATTTTCACAACATATCATTGAGATGTAAGGAAACTATTATAAACCAAGTTTCATTGAAATCGGTCTTGATTTCCTGAGATTTTTGAACCATCAGTGGGCGACGCCACGTCCATTTTCCATTTTGTAAAAAAATCTGATTGCAGCTTCCATCTGCCATTTCTTATGTGAAATTTAGGGTTTTTGGCGTTTTTCGTTACTGAGTTAACCCACTTTTAGTAATTTTCAACCTAACCTTTGTATGGGAGGTGTGGGCATGGTTATTATCCGATTTCAACTTCGTGTGTGGTGGGGTACGTAAGAGAACTGATTGTAGAAAGTTTGGTTTATATAGCTTTATTGGTTTGCGAGATATATACATATAACCGATATGCCTCTTCCTAGTACGATCCTTTGTTCCAAATTTTACTTTTATAACTTCATTTATGACTTAGTTATGACACTTTATGTGTTTTCGGTTTTCGCTATTTTGTGGGCGTGGCAGTGGTCCGATTTTGCTCATTTACGAAAGCAACCCTCTCACGGTCCCAACGAACGTGTGTTCCAAGTTTCATCAAGATATCTCAATTTTTACTCAAGTTATCCGTTGCACGGACGGACGGACGGACGGACAGACAGACATTCGGATTTGAACTCCACTCTTCACCCTGATCACTTTGATATATATAACCCTATATCTAACTCGTTTAGTTTTGGGTTTTACAAACAACCGTTATGTGAACAAAACTATAATACTCTCTAGCAACTTTGTTGCGAGAGTATAAAAATGAATGCTAAAGTGTATTGATCATAATGGAGAAAATCTCTAAAATAAAATGTTCAATTTAATACCAAAGATATCCACATTCTCAATTCGTCAAAGTTTATGGCGAGGATTTCTCAAATAAAAAATATAAAATGAAGTTAATGAGTTTCCCGAGAAATTTTTCAGAACTCTGCTTCATTATTGATAATTTTTCCACAAAGTTTTTTTTTTTTCAAGTGAATCATTTTGGCTCTTCCAACCGCGTTATAAGAGAAACCCTCAACCTAAAGAAACCCTTTAAGTGTTGACAAGCGACGCCAAAGTTCCAATAAAACATTATATAGTATATGGTTTTTTTATTTTTTGCCACACTATTCTTTAGTACTTTTATTATGCGTATTGATTTTATACGCTTATTTAACTAATCGCCTTAAGACACTTTGAACATATACATATAGTATATAGTACATACCTACATCACTATTTGTGTATGCTGAAAAGGTACGCACTTGTATAAATAAATTACATTACAACACTTAAATACACTTAAACTCGTCTATATACACATTTGGCTAGATACTCTTAAAACTAATTAAATAAGCGTACTCCAGCGCCGATAGGGTGAGTGGCTGTGATGATCTAAGCCTTGTACATGACTTGCAGAATAGCTATCAATGCCGGTGTAAGTTTCAGCTGCTGCTTGCGTAATTGAGCTTTCTCCCCCAACAGGTAGGTACTTGTCGCCAATAAAGGGTTTAAAATGTCCATCATTAAAGGTGGGAGACTTGAATTGACCGTGGAAGTCCTCTGCTTCTTTAGTGGGTAAGCTCAGAGTTTCTTTGGGGGTTAAAAATTTATGGGCTGCTCCTAATATTGCTGGCGTTTGATATGGTGGTAAATAAACATTCGTGTTCGGTTGGAAGTCATCGAGCGGACTTGAATCAGCACTACTAAAAAGCGGTTCTGTTTCTTTAGGTAAACTGAGAGTATCTTTTGGAGTTAAAACGTTATAGGCCACTGTGTCAGTTTGATCCACTGATGATACCGGAGTTTCATAGGGTGGCAAATAAATATTCGTATTCGGTTTAAAGGCAACGTGTGGATCTGAATTAGCGTCATTATAAGACGACGATTCTGTCTTATGAGCACTCTTAAAACCATTATAATCATTCGCAGTTGTCAGATATGTAGTCGCTTTCGAATTGGTGTGAGGTTTAGTAGATTTTGTTTGTGTTCGGATGGGATATTGGTAATGATTTGTGTTATGTAGCTCATGTTCCTCCGCCGTGGATGGCAAATATTTTGACTCAACAACTCTATATAGTTCATTGTGTGTTTTCGGCTTATGTTGGTGTTTGTGTCGCTGTTGTGTTGGGTATATATTTTTGCTAATTATCGGTTCTTTGTATTCGATAATCTTATAGGTCTTTACAAAGTTTTCAGGTCTCTTATCAACAACCTTGCCATAATCACTCTTATAGCCCTCGGTGTGTTGCGGTAAATGCTCATTTATATCATCGGTATGTTCTGTATAATCCAAATGAGTATTAATAGTTGGACTTTCAAATTCTGATAATAGAATATTTTCCAATAAATCATCGAATTGGTTGTGCCGTAGTTGGGGTCGCACTGGTTTGTGTGATGGATATTTATGGTGTTTATGTTGTTGATGATGGTGGGGATGAGTAATCTTGTTAGCGGGTTCACAATCTATTGATGCACCAGGTACATGCACTTTAATGTGTACATTTTCGTTGCCAAATAGTGGTTCACCATTATTGAAGACTGGAAGTTGTGCGAGGCTAAGCAGGCACTGGGAGAGAGGTGAAAAAGAGTAAAACTTCTCAATAAGTATTAATATTAATTAATATTAAGTGTAATTTACAATCGGTCATGTCAAATATATTGAATAAAATATATATATATAAGTATCTGAATTTGGTATCCCTGCAAAACTAATACGGCTATGTAAACTGACGTTGAGCAACACCAAAAGCTCCGTCAGGATCGAGAAGGATCTCTCCGAGCCATTCGATACCGAGGCTTCAGCAAGGGGACTCACTATCGTGCGACTTCTTCAATCTATTGCTGGAAAAAATAATACGAGCTGCAGAGCTAAATAGAGAATGTGCAATCTTCTACAAGAGTGTACAGCTGCTGGTGTATGCCGATGATATTGATATCATCGGAAGCAACAACCGCGCCGTTTGTTCTGCTTTTTTCAGACTAGATAAAGCACTTCGCTTCTTCGCTTCTACGGGTCTGGTGGATGAGGACAAGACGAAATATCTCCTGTCATCAAACAAACAGTCAGCGCACTCGCGTCTTGGCTCCCACGTCACTGTTGACAGTCATAACTTTGAAGTTGTAGATAATTTCGTCTACCTGGGAACCAGCATTAACAGCAATAACAATGTCAGCCTTGAAATCCAACGCAGAATCACTCTTGCCAACAGGTGTTACTTTGGACTTTGAGTAAGCAATTGCAAAGTAAAGTCCTCTCTCGACGAACAAAAATCAAACTCTACAAGTCGCTCATTATTCCGGTCCTGATGTATGGCGCCGAAGCGTGGACGATAACTACATCCGATGAGACGACTCTTGGGGTTTTCGAGCGATATACTGCAGACGATGGAACGATGAGCTGTACGATTTATACGACGACATTGACATAGTTCAGCTAATAAAAAGACAGCGGCTATGCTGGCTAGGTCATGTTGTACGAATAGATGAACACACTCCAGCTCTGAAAGTGTTCGATGAGGTTTCTACGCCAAATATATATATAAGTAGTTCGGAGTTCAAAAGCGAAAAGAAAGTGTAATTAAAAGAATTAAAATCATCGAAGGTGGGATCAATATGATTTCAGAGCCTCGAATCATTTCCATGAATTATTTTACAGGTATTTTAGAATATTTGTGGAATTGGCATAAATTGTTATGTAGCCACTTTATGAAGTCTTGATAACACCCTACACTTTGTAAATAGTTCACAACACACACCAAATTAATTTATTTTGACGATAAAGCATGGGGATTGGAATAAAATATGAAATAAAACTGTTTGACCACCACATTGAAGCTCCATGCAAGTAATTTTCAAATTTCTCCAGCACTACTTGTAGGGATTATACATATATGTGAAGTGATTTCGAATCATTTGAAGAGACGATAAATATTCATTTGCACTCAACCACACTTTGTGTACTCACTAAAACACTTGAAATGTAATGCATTGCGTTTTCTTTATCCTTTATAATAAATTTTATTTTCGTTTAAGTTCGCGAGATCGTCACTTCAACACTTTAACACCTTGAGCGACACCGATCGTTTAAGCCGCTCGCACAGTTTTGACAAATCTTATATGCACATTCAACTCAATGTCTTCAAGTAGTCACAGCATATATAAAATTAATTTACAATTAGTGTTACATAACGGTGTAGATATATATATACATACATATAAACAGATGCACAATCAAACAAGCAATAGCGCCGTCGCTAGTGACCCGCTGGCCCATCTTGAGGCGTTTAACGACAATTATCTCAGCTAAGATGAATCGTACAAATGTAAAAGGTTCGCAGGCTGGTATCTTGTTTTCAAATATGAGTGAATGAAATGAAATACAAAATAATTAATTGTTTTGACAGTTTTAATGATTCCTACGTTATTAGTTATGTCAGAAGAAAGTTAATGAAAGTGCGAATTTTTTGCTGATCTTTGCCATGGGAAAACATTTGTCGTTTACCAACAAATATAATATTGGATATTTTTTAGCTCACAACCATACAAAAGTAGTAATGCGACATACTATCTTCAGATTCGTCTGAGAGTAGTAAGTTGAGGTGTAGTAGAACACATAATCTTAAAAAAAATATTAAGTTTCATTCTTTATAGATTCAATATGCTTCTTCAAAAAAAATATTTTTATAAATATTTGTCTCAAATACAACAAATTACCTAATTTTGAACTAATACATTGAATAATACTATAAATTAAAAGAGATTATTTGTAGTTACATGACTCGCATTATAACTAGCCATTTTAAAAAGACGACCTCAGTTTTACCATCATGTTGTCAATGATGATTTTGGAAAATACCACAACAAATAATGTGCCGATCATTAAATGATTGATTGCGTTTGTTTAGCTTGCAGTAATCGAGAGCACAACGATTTCTAAGAATGACTTAATGGACTTAGCGAGGCAATAAGTGTATAAGTATGCTAATATACAATGAATGCAGTTTGTTGATGTCGTCATGCGAAAAGCATAAAAAGCAAAAATATTCATATTTATATATTTATATATACATAGTTATATACATATGTACATTTGAAACTTCAATGAATGAATTGACATTTTACGCAAATCATTGCAAAAGTCAGTGTGGAGATGTCTGAGAGATGAAGTTTTAATTTCCGCTTGTCTTGCACGAGATGTGTTCAAGTAAGCATATAGTTAAGAGTACTTATTTGTTGTTTATAAATATAGAAGTTTTAATTTAAAAAAATTTCAAGTATAAAATTTTATATTTTCAAAGCAGTATTCATCTTTTCTTAGTTTCAAAATTTATTATTATAGTAAAACTGTTATTATTATTGTATTGAAATGTGGTGGTTTATTCCTCGAGCAATTTTATGTAATAAGTTCTTTATATTAAATATTTATTGCTTGAGAAAATAAATAATATTTTTGCCAATTTCCTATTTTCCGATATTTCCTTGCATTGAGTTTCTCTTCTCTTGTATTGAGTTGAATAGTTGTTAAGTCATCTATTAAAGCATCGTCATGTTCGATTGGTTAACAATTATTACTTTTTTGAAATAAAATAATTATTAAAATGTGTTAAAATATCAGTATTTTATTAAATTATACTTATAACATCGATGCGGAAGTCTGTGCGATGAATTGTCATAATATTATAAATTTAAACTATGTAGCAAAAAATTACCTAAAGTGGGTTATACATAGTATAAGAGCTGAAAAATCTTTGTCTTAACAATTTCACTTAACTTGGATGTCATCGTTCATTTGATGCAATATGCCATACTAGTTTAGTTTGTTAATTATTTTACTATATTCGAAGGAGTCGATAAAAAATAATTTAATATCAATCCGTGGGTATAAACTTGTCGGACGCTTTGGACTACACCGAACAGTCGATTGAATTCGGATGTTTAATGATGTATCCATGTTGCATCTATTGCCATAAAATCGTGCTGAAACTCTTTCTTGAGTTTGATCAACGTCAAATTGTCCTTCGAAAGGTTTATTTTTTTAAGGCTTATCAAGTCAAATCTCAAATCATTAATTATATTTTTGCTTTTCGAAAACACTATTTATCTATACCAATATTATAAAGAGGAAAGATTTGTATGTATGTTTGTAATGAATAAACTCAAAAACTACTGTGCCGATTTCAAAAATTCTTTCACCATTGAAAAGCTACATTCACCACGAGTAACATAGACTATATTTATTGCTAGATTCTCAACTATCTGGAAATAGTTCCCAGGTGAGGATATCAAAAAAATCCTTGATGCAGAATCTTTATCTGAAACTGAAAATCTTGAAAGTCTTGCAAGTCATACTCTTCGCATCACAATCGCGTGCCAGAGAGTCGAGTAACGAGTGATCGCAGATGCTTGCTGAATAAAATTTCAAAACCTCCCAAGTACGCGCTTGAGAGTCGAGTACGGAACGGCTTGAAGAACAAAATATTAGAAATATGCAAGCTCGCACTAGGGCGTCGAATTCTGAGCGTTCGCAACGCATTCATAATCAGAGAGAAAGACATCGGACACCAAGCTTTAGCTCATTGCAAATAAAATATAATTTCATGTTCGAATTTTCCTCATTTTACTTTTTTAAACGGCAAAGTACATACATATGTATGGGAGAGTGTAAAAATATGACATTCTCTATATATATGGTAAACAAAAATAGGAGAAATAGCGTCAGTATGAGACAAAGAATAAATATCAAGAAATTTTGACAGTATTTTACTACATTATTGCATATTACATTAAAAACACATGTGAATTTGTCTTTATGGAAATATGATCTGTAGTAGGATCATCAAAAGCGAGTGTTACTTTTTTCGAAATCATCATTTATGTCACGTTCGGGAAACAATTAAAAACGTTGTTAATGATAACGTCTATGCACTTATACATATGCAAAACAAAATGCAGCATTCTTTGTTTCCAGTCGTTGACCTAAAAAAGTTTCACTCTTCGATCGATAAGAGAATATAAATTATAAAATGTAACAACGTACACATATTATATTATAAAGGGTATATGTATATATGTGTATCTGAATAATTACAAAAATAAATATTTTTCGAGATATAAAATTTCCTAGAGGGATAGTTGTAGTAACAGCTTTTTTAATTTTAATAAATTTGTTTCTGAAATAAAAAAGGGAAAAATTTAAATGCTTATTCACATAGCAAGAAATATTTTTACAATAAATATGCTCGCAGTGACATTTATTACTTAATTATATTAGTTACATGAAGCAGAAAGCTATTCAAATGTATACTCACTAATTCAATATGAATGTATATTTATGTTTAAAGTATATGCAAGTAGATATGTAAACCATATTTGTACATTTATAGCATCTAGATTAAAACAGGCGTTAAAAGCACTCATCATTTTTGTCACCTAATATTCATTATAATATCAGCTTTTTTCCTGTTTTGTTTTACAACGTTCTCTGTCGCTTATCATTATGAGCTCATATGCCAAGTGCTTTAGTACTTTATCTTTATAACCGTCGTGTGTAATCAGTAATTTTAAATCAGTCTCTTTTATTTACATTTGTACTCTACACTAGACTTTTTGAAGAATATTTCATGATGATGATACATATATGAAATAGTAAAGATTATTAAAATTATTCGCAAAAATGTTAATTGCAAGCCATTCCATTTTGTGACAAATAAAGAGTAAACATTGTGATCTGCTCCAATTTATTCTGTTGACTTTTTTGTTTTTGACATAGAACAATGCATTACCTCTGTAATCTTTATTGGGTCTACAAATTACATTTTTTGTGAGCGTATTATAATAGCTCTCGTATTCATATTTAGACTATGTTACGGGTGATGTTGGGAATTAGAGGGGTTCGACCAACCAGCAGTAAAAGTTTTCCACAACAGTCTTAGCCGCAGAACATTGTTTGGAGTAATTGTTATTGTAGTGGACATATAATCTTGTGTAATATCGAGTTGATAGGTTTGGGGGATCTGTTCTTGTTACGTATCCCCAACTGAGAAGAGAGTCGTTCGGAGTTGCTCTACTTTCTTACTTGTAGATTCAGCTATAGAAAAATATCAAGAAGTACACGCATAGGATGATTAATTTGGGTAAACAAATAGTACAGGTTACGTTAGAGGTTTCAAGATTCTAGGAAAAATAAAAAAATATAAGTTATAAAAATGTTCCATATTAATGCTATCGTAAGGAATAGAGCAGCTTACTTTAGTTTTCTAGATGGAAAAGAAAGTACCAACAGATCACCAGATTATATAATGCTTGTGCTTCTAATTCCTTTATGCAAAGACCCAAAGGTATTGTTCTAATTCCAAATACACCCAATCACATCCACACATACTAACTAAATGAAATGACAGAATTGTTAAATATTATTATAAATATTTGCACTCGCTGCTACTTAATTACTTAATTTCCGTTGCTTGTTTGGCGAGCGGCATTTAATTGATTTTGAACTACTGCATTGTTTCCTTCACTCGCGTGTCTATTAAAAGTTCAAAATCAAATCGAGCGCCTTTGAAATATGATCAGTTTGGGGCGCTTGGAAATGCTTTGTCGGCGCTGGTTGTAGCAATTATTCAAGAGCTCAGAGCTTATTGTGGGCGATGCAGGTACAAGGGGTATACAATAACAAAAATAAATATATGTATATTAAAATATGAGTCAATGTTTTTGATATTTGTGTGTATATCTGTGCGCATGCACCCCCACAGTGGGTTGTCTGGGTTGTCATGTCGACGTTTAAACTATGTTATGTTATGGTCAAATATGATATGTGTGTATGTATATATGAAAACGTCAGTTTTGCGTAAATTTCAATAGTTAAAAACCGCTTAACGGTAACGCAACCAAATATTGAGCACAATCACAAGCGCAAATTAACATTGTTGGCTTCTTGTAGACTTAGTATATAGCGGTAACAGCTTAAAGCAGCCCCAAACGCAGCACACACATACCCACTTATAGCCACAATAGCAAAGCAAACACAGTTATCTGCTTAAGCACTTCAAGCAGCCCCAAATAGGCGACTATATCGCTAAGGTGAATGCACACACACAGACACATATGCATTTGTTTGTTAGTGTGTGCTATCGCTGAAACGGTTTTCGTTATCTGTGTTTGTTTTTACTTTGTAGAACACTTTTGAGCAGTAGAACGTAACAGCTTGACGCCGCACGACACCAGAGACGTACACCGCCAAAAAGCCAACGAACCAATCGGCTGAAAACAAAAACAAATATAAAACAACAAACGGCAAACGGCGAAGTCTCCTCGTTGCTAAGCTTTTTCAATTCATTCAGTTTGTGTATTGCCGCCAAACGGTCTGCAGCCAGTTCGGAATCCAAGCTAGACAGGAACCCAGTGCAAAAAAATATACTAACTTTTCGAAATATAAATATTCCAAGTTAAGTTATTATTCAATACTCGTGTCAATTGATTGGCGACGTCGCCCGCGTGTTTACTGTCAGCGATTACGAGTGCTTAAATCTAACACTCTCACTCAAAATTACGAGTTTTTTTTTTCGAAAAAAAAATTATAAAAAGTATACGTAACGTATGTTAATATTTCCGGCAGTTAAAGTTAACGTGTTCACCTACGTATTGGCGTTAATCATATTTTTCGTTGTGTTCTGCTTTGGATATTATATTTTTGCAAATTACTGAGTTAGCCGCTTGTCTCAGAATTAGTAATCGCTTTCAGTGTGATAAGCGCGCAATTAACAAGCAACGAGTGCTAATTAAATAATTGTTGATAGACGGTGTTGATAAAGATGACTGCTAAAAATATACCAAGGCGCCAAGCGATTCCCGTGCTCTACACCAGAGGCACACATTACGATGTTGGGTTTGATATGGTGAGCTTGTAAAATACTTCATTAAATACATATTTATAGGATAAAGGATAGACAAAGTCAGTTTTAGTATGTAAATAAACAAGAAAATATAATGAGCTAATTAGAAAAGTTACCTGACGCTTAAAATAAAAAAAATATTAGCATGTTTTGCCATGATTATATGGAAAATTTCTGAGCAGTGCTTGCTCGTCTGTTTATAGAAGTTATCATGAAATTTGTGTAAATTAAAAAGTTAAATCTGTGAATGTTATTATTTTATGAAAATTTTATAAGAGCTTTTAATTTGATAATAAACTTCGATATCTGAAAACTGCAATTTTTAAAAGTTATTTTTTGTGAAAATTTTATTAAACACCTGAAAAGTGATTATCAAATTTGAGTAAATTAGACATAATTTTTTAGAATTATTATTTTTTTTTTACGAAAATTTTATGAAAATTATAATAAAAAAAAATTTCTTTTTAATTCTATAAAAATCATCATTAATAATTTCATTAAAATTGTTTATAATACATTTTTAGTACATTTTTTAAAAACATAGTTTACGAATAATTTGTAAAAATTTTATTCAAAAATATTTACAGTGGAACTTTCATAACTCGAACTGCTATAAGTCGAAGTTCTTCATAACTAGAACTTGCAATAGAAGTCAATTTTCATACAAATTTCCTTCCATAAATCGAATTTTCGACATAATTTAAAAATATGATATTACTATCGAGGCAGAATTTTAAGAGTCCCTCGATATGGAGTGTGGGTGCGAACAAAAAATATGATATTACACTTATATATTGCATAAATCATGTAAGAACGGTACATGGGATACAGACGTCAAGAGCCAAACAATAGTAAAATCCAATCAACAAAATTACAAAATAGATGTTTTAACGTATTTACAAAAACGTTATGCGAAGTAAATCATTAAAACTGTATTTAAATCTATATTTTACAATTTTACAAAAATTCAATATTTTTATGAAAATTCTATAACTCGAAGTCTCTCTAACTCGAAGGTTTTTTGTGGATTATGGTGATTCGAGTTAGAGAAGTTCCACTGTATATGTATGTATATTGAAAATTATTATTTTACGACATTTTTATAAAAAGATCGTTAAAGATCACAACATTTTAGTACTTCAATTAATTTTAATGATTATAATTTCTTAATTCATTTATATATTCAAATAAAAGAAACTTTTTCTACAACATAGAGTGCGAAGATTTAAATTTTTCTTGCAATATTTTATTTTTGGAAATTATTTTTAGAACTAGAAGTGGCAATTGATTATTTTTAGCACAAAAATTATATTTCATATTACGTTAAAAGAAAGATAGAAATTTGAAATAATTTTTTTTAACATTTGTAGGTGAAAAATTCCACATACGTGTAGATTGAAATGAAATTGAAATTTTATAACCCTATTTACAACCATAAATCTTATTTTCATATCCAAACCCTTACTAATGATGTGATAAATATTTATAATAAATAAAATTCATCAGCAAATGAAAAACATTAGAAGCAATGTTAAGAATATCGGTAATTAATATTAATTATAATTTGATAAATTCATAAATGTATATGTTCTGTGTGAATAGACATGAACTGAAGCAATATATCAGCGATCTTGATTAATAATAGAAATATGTGAATTGCTTATCTTTTTAAAAAAAATTGAAAACACCAAATGCTAATTTTTCTCATAACCAAACAGAGAGAGTTTATATTATTGGAAAAAATACAGAGAATACCGAAATCCAACTAATTCTATTCATGAACTACAGTGAATATTTCTCACTATTAGCTTCACGTCATACTAAGTAGACTAATTCATGCAAATATGCAAAAAAAAAAGCATAAAATAGCTACCATAGTATGCATATTTAATTTGCGGTTCCTGTTTTAAAGAACTACGAAAAATAATTCGAAGATGCCTATCACATGTTAGCAATCATACAAATAATACAGTTAATGAATCAATAGACTTTCAACCGGTTTCAGTTGTGCTACTATGAACTCAGTTTTCATTTATTTACTTTAGAAATTGAAATAATATGCTTTACTAGCTGTAAACATTAAAAGTGATAGCTAACACGTGATGCAAGCACTAACTTTTTCTCATTCGTTAAGGGCTAAGTGCGAGCTACAGCACCTCATAGTTCTCAATTAAAAATTTAAAGTTAACGTGGTTTGAAAAAATTAATAAATAAATATCATGTTGTAAGTGTAATAATTGGGAAAACAATCAAAATTGTGTGAATAATTTAGCGACAAAGTATCAAAAAATCCCCTCAAAACTAATTATAATAGATTACATAAAATTTTAAACGATTTATATTAATATTCCCTTATGAATATTCCACTGCATTAATTAGGCCGTTAAATTATGACATGAGAAATATTCTCGCACGCGTTTCTAATTGTTTAATTAATATAGACAGAATAATTTATTTAAAATGATTTATAAATTGTGGAAGACGAGTTAGAAATTATTAGTTTCCAACAGAACAAGCGCACAAAGAAAGTAACGATAGTTTAGCTTGTCTTTATTTTGGCAGATATCAAAAATTCATTAATAATCATTTTTATTAAATATTTCAAGAGTTTAATTTAACAAAGCCTTTGAAACTTTCAATATTTGAAAAAAAAAAACTCTTTTGTGGTCAATTCATATGGCGTCGTCTATTCGTTTTTAACCTCAACAATTTGACATTTTGTCAGCTCAGTTGACAAGAAATAATTAAGCTATTTAACTCCAAACATATATTTCAATAAAATTATATTTATTAAAACTAATATATGCATTATTATACTCTCGCAACATGTTGCACAAAGTATTATAGTTTTGTTCACATAACGGTTGTTTGTGTCACCAAGAAATAAAAAAGCTAGATATGGGGTTATATATATATAAATGATCAGGATGACGAGTGGAGTTGAAATCCGGATGTCTGTCCGTCCGTCCGTCCGTGCAAGCGATAACTTGAGTAAAAATTGAGATATCTTAATGAAATTTGGAACACATGTTCCTTGGGACCGTGAGAGGGTTGCTTTCGAAAATGGGCAAAATCGGTCCACTGCCACGCCCAAAAAATGGCGAAAACCGAAAACACATAAAGTGCCATAACTAAGCTATAAATAAAGTTATAAAAGTAAAATTTGGAATAAAGGATCGCAATAGGAAGGGGCATATTTGGATATAATTTTTGTGGAGAAGTGGGCGTAGCCTCGCTCCCAAATCGGTTATTTGTTTATATCTCTATATAAACCAAACTTTCTGCAGTCGATTCTCTTACGTTCCTCACCCCACACCATGAAATCAGTTGAAATCGGATAATAACCAGGCCCACCTCTCATACAAAGGTTAGGTTGAAAATTACTAAAAGTGAGTTAACTCAGTAACGAAAAACGCCAGAAATACTAAATTTCACATAAGAAATGGCAGATGGAAGCTGCACTCAGATTTTTTTACAAAATGGAAAATGGGTGTGGCATCGCCCACTTATGGGTCAAAAACCATATCACAAGAACTACTTGACCGATTTCAATGAAACTTGGTTTGTAATAGTTTCCTAACCTCCCAATAATATGTTGTGAAAATTGGCCAAATCGCTTCACAACCACGCCTACTTCCTATATACCAGAACTTTGAAGACGATCTGAATCGTTTACTTTCCAATATATAAAGTAAGCACTAGTGAAGATATCGGTGCAGAACTTTGCACAAATACTAAGTTTATAGTGTGGCAGCCCCATTCTAAAAATCGCCAAAATCGGGCCATAGGTTTTCAAGGCCCCATATATCGAACATGTGGACCTCGGTGCTTCTAACATAATATTAGGGTTTCCAACTTTCAATGGACTTTATACAATATATATGACGAATATGTGGGTCAAATTGTGTATTTAAAATATTAATTATGTTAAATAAATAAATTGCGAGAGTATAAAATGTTCGGTTACACCCGAACTTAGCTCTTCCTTACTTGTTTTTTTAAATATTTATCATTTAATATTTATCACATCTATTCGTATATTAGCAACCAACTTCTGGCCGTAACTCCAGCTGTCAAAACTATAATGTTATTGTCATAAATGAGGAATTTTGAAATGTTTGACAATTGTCTCTCATTTGCTATATATAAACAAAAAATACTGTTTGTTATAGTTCTTTATTTCAACTAACATTGGTATAGATAATGGTCACATGAGCATATGATTTGCATATTCCTCTTACTAAAATATGTCATAACTCCACTCAGGAAAAAATTGCAAAATCTATTCTAACCTTGACAAGTTTTTTGTTTGAAATACTGTAGCCATGGTAAGTTGCTCTAAGCGCTTTCAACTTCAACTTGTCCATGCAAATTGCTATATAATATATAGGTAATAAATAAATATTCTTATTAATACTATTATTATCTTAATATATTTAAAACATATATACATATTTACTTTTACAAACTAGCCTTTTACAATTAATTTGTTATACAATAATCGCTAAGCGACAAAGTAAATCAAACTAAACGTGATTTATAATCTATAAAAATATATAATATATATGAGTGGATGTGCATAAATTAACAGGTGTCACACCTACTCCGCGGTGTTTAATTTGTTATAATTTTAATAGTTATTGATATTTCTTTAAACAAAAGTCTTTCTATTAAAGCGGAAAATAAACACCTGTTCACAGAAATGCATTCGTCATTCTTATTTACATATTTGCTGGCAATAAACTTATGTCACTCTAACTGTTAACAATCCCTTAATGAAGCAAAAAAATAATTTAAAGCATTAGGGTGGATAGTTGATCGGTAAAATGGTTTTTATTAAAGCACAAACTTCAGTTGTTTATTGTAGTCATTGTGGATTTGAAGGAGACACGTTACAAAATTTTTGGGCAAAATAGGATTGTATCTTAATATACATACAGTAAAAGTTCTTTATTCGCGGGGTATATGTTCTATAAATATGCCGCGAATACAGAAACCGTGAATACGGGATGGTAATTTATATGGGATTATAGGGGATATGTTCCTAGGTGACCAAAAAAAAAAAAACAAATAGGTATATAAAAATTATTTAATTGAAGTTTTTGAACATTTTAACTAATTATCTTAAGGCTTAGGCAATGGTTTGAAGAATTTTGTAATTTTTTCTTGCTTAGCAGTTTTCAAAAGCTCCTTCAATTCAGACTGATACACAGCAGTCACATTAGCAATTTGTCTCTTAAAAATTAGACTTCGTTCCATAGACGGATCAATGTTCATAAAGAAATCGCAGAGCTCATTTGTCATTCTTAAACCTTCACTAAGATTTTTCAAATTGAATATCAAGTTTCCAGTGCTTGTTGAAGCCTCTTCTTCAATAGGTTGTGTTCGTTCCATGTAAGCCCCTTCTATATGGAAATAGTACCAAAAGTACAAAAATATTGCGAAAATAGTGGAATATTTAACATTTTCTTGTAATAAGATCTATTTTACTGTTTTATTAGTCCATTTGACGAGAATATTGGGTTGCATACCTATTGGAATAATTTTATTATTATGTATGTACTTATTAGATCCGCGAATAAAAAAATGTTTAGTCGCGAATATAGAAATTGGGTCTAATTTTTTTAATCCGCGAATAGTGAAAACGCGAATAAAGGAAGCGCGAATAAGGAGCTTTTACTGTATATCCAAAAAAGGTCGAGTGGAAGCTAAAGCAATAATGGTAAAATTCGTGTTTATTAGTAGTGTTTTAATGGTGAATTCCTAAATAATCGAGTTTGCGAATTATTATTCATTAAATAAAAAAGCTACGATCTTCGCAATATGGCGAAAACCGAAAACACATAAAGTGTCATCACTAAGTCATAAAATTTGGAACAAAGGATCGCACTAAGAAGGGGCATATTTGGATGTAATTTTTTTGGGAAAATGGGTGTGGCCCCCGCCCCCAAATCGGTTATTTCTTTATATCTCGCAAACCAATGAAGCTATATAAACCAAACTTTCTGTGGTCCGTTCTCTTACGTACCCCATCTCACACCATGAAAATAGTTGAAATCGGATAATAACCACGCCCACCTCCCATACAAAGGTTGGATTGAAAATTACTAAAAGTGGGTTATCTCACTAACGAAACACGTCGTTTACAGAAGAAATTGCAGAAGGACGCTGCACTCAGATTGATTTACAAAATGGAAAATGGACGTGGCATCGCCCACTTATGAGTCAAAAACTTTATCTAAGGAACTACTCGACCGATTCGAATGAAATTCGGTATATAATATTTTATTGACACCCTGATGACACGTGTGGAAAATGAATGAAATCGGTTCACAACCACGACAACTTCCCATGTAACTCAATTTTGAACTCCATCTTATATATACATAAGGAACCAATAAAAATAGCGAAATAAAACTTACACAAATACTGTATATGATCTGTGGCATCACTTGTGAAAAAATTGTCGAAATCGGACTATAACTTTTCAACATTTCGGTTAATCTCTCAGGTATCTTAATTTAATTTAGAGGAAATATTTTTCTTCTAATAGTGTAACTTCCCCTAGCTCTCATATACCTAATTATAGGATTTTCAAATTGGGTCAAATTGTGTGTTATCTTAATAAAAATATATCAATAAATTGCGAGAGTATAAAATATTCGGTTGCACCCGAACTTAGGCTTTCCTTACTTGTTTCATATTTATATTGACCTAACCTAACATAACATAACGTTTTATAACCACCCTAAGCTATTAACATTATATATATATACAATGATATATTATATATATATTTATGACTTTTTTCGTGAGAAAGAAAGGGAATTAAAATAGTTCACTTTAGCTGTCTGCTCATTACTAATGCTGATAGTCGGCTAGCAGTCGCATAAAACACGATTACCACTAAGCCAAACATGATTTTTATTAAAATTAAAATCAAATGTCCCTGGGGTCCAAAATATATAGATAATTGGCGGTGGTTGTCGGAAAACGTGAATTAAAGCATTTCATGTCAGCCAACAACTCAACACCGCTTTACTCAGTAACACTTTTGCACTGATTTAGATAAGTTATTAAGGACTTGTTGCAACAAAAAAAAACAGAAAAACAGTTATAAACGTTCAAATGTTATGCGTATAAGCATTTAACAATGAAATTGTCACGACAAACCGTAGAAATATTTTAATAAACTATTAAAATAAGTAAAGTAAATGGCAAAGCAATTAGATATGTAAATATTTTAATTAAATAGAACGCGTTTAACTGGCCGCTTGCAGTCGGACCAAACCCAAAAAATGCAAACGTCTGTATGTATACTTGTGAATTTACGACTATGTCGTGAGCAAACTGGAAGTGTTATTTGATATTAGTCACTCAAAGAAATCAGGGAAGTGGCTGTATGTGCATACAACATGAAATATGAGGCGGGAAATTTTTGCAGGAAAAACAAGTAAAAATATTAACAACGCGCAAATAAAAGTGGGAGTGAACGCTTTGTCTGTATGCGTGTATAATCAGACAATTTCAAATCTAAAATTTTATTTATTACCATAATAATAGCTTAGGCGTATTTAATAAAAGAAATAAACTCTAATCAGCAGATATCAAAAAATACCAACATAATATTCAGTACTTGCAGCATTTGAATCGAATATATTCAATTTAATGCTGCTTTCATTCTCTAATAATGAATTTTAATTTTGCGATAAAAAATTAATCTTCTCATTATGCGCAATTATTATGTATTTTATTAGTTTTTCGCAAGAGTTTTACTCATCTCACTGAGGTGCGCCAGGGCGTATGAGTAATGGCTGCATGTGAACAGCATTTATTGTGGCTGACTATTGTTTGGAATTATAAGCATATTATTTTTATCAAAGTTAGCACGATTGCACTTAATTTGCTTTAATTTATCGCATTTAAATTATTTGAAAAATCTGAAAACTCTATTCTCCAAATTGTTACTGTCTGAAGAGTTTACGATTGACTTCTAATATTTTATGAAGACTGATTGATTGCTTTAGTTAAGATGTTTTTCTTTCAATACGAAAATTCAGACAATATTTCTTAAGGCAGTAGTCTGTTTTAGAAGCCGAAAAAAAAGCGTCTTCTTAAAATTTTTTTTTTTAAAGGGAAGGAAATGATTGCGGTAAACGGAATTTTAAGACGATAATGTACTATATTTAAGGCTTAAAAAACAATATTTATTATTAAAAAATATTGAAATTTTTTCGAAGTTGTAAGTATTTTTCTGGAGCGCCTGGAGTCTGCATTTGTAAATCGGTGCCGGTGATGGAGGTCGTGCGATGCATCTGAACAGTCGAACCAAATTCTTTTTTAATTTTTATAAATTTCTTATGAACTAAAAAAATACCAAAGAAGATATAAAATTCCAAATTTTTTCGAAGTTTGAAAAAAAAATTCACTTTTTGAAGAAAAAAAATTTACTTTAAGTTGCAAAACAAGTAGTTTAAATAATACTTTTGTCCAACTATTTTAGTTCCAATAGATGATAATTTAATACTGAAGCTAGATCACTTTGGTTTTTTTGATCGGACATATGTATATCCTTTTTGCTATCGCCGGCACCGTTTTCTAACACTTGTGAAAATGAAACTCGAGAAAACGCGCTTTAAAGTCTGCCTGAACATTCGCACCTGCTCGACGCTCGGCCACTAAAACTGCTCTAACTTCGAAAATATGTCGAATTGGCCTCTGGAATTTCAAAGACATATTCTTGGATAGTTTTGGAAGAGATTTAAAACAAATCAAAAAAATCGATTTTTATAAGCCTGTAAAACAGACTACTTACTGCCTTAACTAAAAAATCCTAATTCAGTCCCTGGAGATTGAAATCTTATTCTCCATATTATTTAAAATAATATTTTATATGAGCATAAACAAATTGTAAATCAGTTTTTGTATGTTTAAATAAGATTTTTTATTAACAATATTTATTTATTCTTTACTTTTACAGGGCAGAACATTCGCCTCAATTATCAAGAACTTTTTAGTACTTTGCAATCCTTTAAATGAGTCTTACTTACCACTTTACAATAAGGATGAAGGCAGTAAGTAGCTTTTAAATATATTTTATATATTATATTCATTTATAAAGCATATCTTTATTTAAAAGGAAAAATATAATAATCTAAAAAGACAAAAAAAAAAATAAAAATAAATATATTTCAAGTAATATTTACATTTTTTGTAAATAAAATTCAATGAACAATTTTATTATTTTTTACACGAATTTCGATTTAAATAATTTAATAGCATTTTCATAAGAGATTTATTAAAATTTTCAGGAAAAGTTTATAACGAAACTTTGGAGAGTGTTAAGAAGTCTTTTCCACAATACATCAGAGAACTGGAGGGCATAGCTGATGGTGCGCAAGTTGAGTTTCATAAGGTAAGTGAATGGGTTGATGAATCTAAATAAATATTTTTAATTTGAATAAACGAAAAAAAATCACTCAAAACAGATATAATTTCACTAATAGTTATTGCCTTTAAACAACTCACGAGACTGCCTCACTAAAGGGAGTTCATATTATATAGGAAGTTAAATTTGTAGTTAGTTTTAGTATATAAGTACAACATTTAAGCAAATACTTCAAAAAATATTCACGTACTAGTACTTACATGTTTATTATACACATATTAAAATCTATTCAAATGTTCGAAATTATGTGTTTATGTTTATTCTGAGCATAAAAATTCAATCAACTAAAATTTTATTGACATTTAACGAGAACATTGTCACCTATACATAATCGTTCGGCTAAAATAAAACAAACGTCATGTATACATGCGTAATTTGTATGCCCAGTTTGTCTTCAATGAAGTAGTTATTTATCATACAAATTCTATTAGGATGGTACCTAACGAAACAGTCATTAATTTAAATGCATTGAACTCTAAATCTGCGTACACGTTGTGTTAAGAAATAAATAAAAATGTCTGTTATTAGGTCTACAACTTTGCTTCTGCCGTTTTCCAATAGATGTCTCTAGGGTCAAGCACTGGTCAATTAAATCGATGTTTTTTTTATATCGATCTTGGACATTTGTGTCAACATTAACCTAACAAAATTTGTGTAGATATCTGTTTCTCAACTGAAAATGTCACGTTTTGAGCCGAATAATATATATACTTTTTTTTGAATATCGCTTAAAAGATTGCGTATATCTATCAAGTGCATCAGTTAATCTTGTTGCCTTAATTGTCTGGGTATCAGCTTTGAAATGCAATAGCGCACGCAAGATATGATTTTATATTTCTAAAGAAATATGATTTCTGAAGACAATCACTTAATTGAAATGATATTGAAAGATAAATGCACTCAGTACCATTCAATTAGAGACAAATCACTAGAAATTAATGCCCATTGATAATGCCAAATGTAATGAAATTTTCATTGAAAGAATGTTTAGTAATTAGAAATTTTTTTCTTTACAGTAAAATAAACAAATCTATGAAAAATTTATCAGGAATATTAATGTAATCTACTATATGTATATACATATTGATGTCCGAGATTGTGTTTAAAGAAAAACGGGAATTTTCGTTTTTTGTAAAATAATAAAAAAATTGAAAATTGGATTTTTGAATAATTAGAATTTCCCGTAATTTTTTGAAAACAACCTCGTATATAGATTTCCAAATATTAAGTACATATATGGGAGATAGATGAAGTTATGATCCGATTTCACTCATTTATGGCACGGAGACATATTATGGGAAGAAACATATTCCCTTCCATATGTCCGAGTGTGTGTTAAAAAAATAACGGGAAATTCTAATTATTCAAAAATTCAATTTTAAATTTTGTATATATTTTTCCAAAATTTTGGTTTTGTGTGAAAAATATATAAAAATTTGAAAATTGGATTTTTGAATAATTAGAACTTTCCCGTTATTTTTTGAACACACCTCGTATGTAGACTACGTATTACAATAATACTTGTTTCGATAAAATTCGTTTATTTACACTTGAGCAAAACCTCAATTGATTGAAAGAGACACTAAAGTTACCAATTATTTAGTTTATCTGAATCGAGTCAAAATTTGATTGGAATGTTACTCATACCACGCGGTTTACTAGGTAAACTAGTATGAGATTATTAATTTTTAAATTTCAGAAATTGAGGCCATAAAGACAAGAGAAAGAACATTTCAAATATGATTGCTGAGTATTAATACTCTACCTGTTGCGAAACGAGTTCTAACTCTCTTTAATGTCAAACGCATTGATCAAAGAGTTTCGTAGCGTACTGTAAGGTATAATTCTCAATATTTGTCAACTGAGCTTAAAATCGAAAGATAATATTGAAAAAAAAAAAATTAATTATAATATAAACAATCTACTTCAATATCTACTGATATTTACTGCGGTATACAGGTCGTATGAGTAATATTTGAGCAATATTTATTTGTATTTTTTTTAAGTATTGATCAAGGACCTAATTTTTAGGGAAACCGACATGAATACATATTTAAATAAAATACAATATTTTAAATGAAAATATAAATACTGTATTTTATAAAAGTCATTTATCTTGTTTTCTACCGTTATAGATTATTTATTTGAAAAAAAAAAAACAAGAAAAAACGTTAACTTCGGCTGTACCGAAGCTAATATACCCTTCACAGATGCATTTCTTTTAGTAACTATGTGTTTAACCAAATCTAAAGACGCAAGAAAAAGTAAGTAAAAAAATAAAAGTTTTCCATAAAAGCCCTTGATTCCGATTGTTCAGTTTGTATGGCAGCTATATGCTATAGTGAACCGATATGAACAATTTTTTCGGAGATTAAATTATTTCTATGAGCAATAACTCACACCAAATTTCTTGAAGATATGTAGTAAAATGCGGAAGTTTTCCATACAAGTCATTGATTCCGATCGTTCAGTTTGTATGGCAGCTATATGCTATAGTGAACCGATCTGAAGAATTTTTTCAGAGATTAAATTGTTTCTATGAACAATAACTCACACGAAATTTCGTGAAGATATGTAGTAAAATGAGGAAGTTTTCCATACAAGCCATTGATTCCGATCGTTCAGTTTGTATGGCAGCTATATGCTATAGTGAACCGATATGAACAATTTTTTCGGAGATTAAATTATTTCTATGAGCAATAACTCATACTAAATTTCGTGAAGATATGTAGTAAAATGAGGAAGTTTTCCATACAAGGACTTGATTCCGATCGTTCAGTTTGTATGGCAGCTATATGATATAGTGGTCCGATATTGGCACTTCCGACAAATGAGCAGCTTCTTGAAGAGAAAATAACACCATTTCAAAACGATATCTTAAAAACTGAAGGACTAATTCGTATATATACAGACAGACGGATATGGCTAAATCGACTCAGTTCAACATACCAATCATTTATATATACACCTTATAGGGCCTTCGACGCTTCCTTCTGAGTGTTACAAACTTCGTGTCAAACTTAACCCTGTTCAGGGTATAAATATTAATAAGACCTCAATGAAAATTATTTTATTTTTATAAAATCATAGAACTTCTCGAGAAAGCGCTCTACTGTGTGTTAATTTTTAAATGTTCTGCTAAATATTAATTATTGGATTATTCGAAAAATTCTACCTTCACCCATTAAAAATTCATTATGAGTTTTTGAAAAATGTTTCTTATAATTAAAGTATCGTAAACATACTTGCATTTTAAGTAAACAGTTTTAAGTGCATTCCTTCTACATGTAATGAAGACAATGTATTTCAATATAGATATAATCACACTCATTTGCCGGACATACAGTACACCCATACATTCATTGATATACTTTCATAATGAAATACTTGCATATATACGCCGCATAACCGACTAAGTACTCGTCATGCACATGTTACTAATGCGCTAAAATGCACAAATCGCAAAATGCAATTACATAAGTCAAGGGGAAAATGTAACATTGCTTTTGTCGTACCGAATGAGTTCAGTGCGAATTGGTTGGTTGGTTGGTGTTCTAACGGTTTGCAGCAGTGACCAAAAGCTTGCCAAATCTAATTAAGAATCAATGGCACAAATTTACATGCATGCAACACGAAACGCGACGGCCTAATATGTAACGGCATTAATACAGGCTTCCAAAAGCAATTGTTTGTATGTTAGTGCGTACACATATCGCTAATTAGAAACATATGTAACTGTAAAAACCTAAATTGTGAATGTTCCACACCGTTTGCGTTACGACCATTTAAACCATTTAACACACGCCACAAATGTTAAACACCAACAACAACAATGCTGCCGGCATATGTAGCCTCGGTTGTTGGCAAAGGACAAGGATTTTTTCGTTTACGCATACATTGCGTGTGTGTGTGTGATTTAATTTTAAATAAATATTGTAACTTCTTATTTTGCTTGCACGCAAACATGCCAAGGCCTATCTGATACCGAAATGGTGGCAAGGTTAAAAAAATTAAGGAATATCCATTGGAATATACATATTACATTGTATTGTTGAACCGATTGCTATATTGTCATCACAATCTCAAAGTTCTCACTGAACTCTTAGAAACGACTTTGCAAGTTTCTGTAACCATTAATCATTATTTCAAATTATTGTATCCTAGACATTGAGGTATTATGCATTTATTGCACAATAATTGCAATGAAGTGTTAAATAAATATAATTAGAAAAGCAATAAAAATAGATTACTACTAAGCACGCAGCTAACACACATATTTAACGGTTTTTAGTTTTCAATTTGCTCGTAATCTAATTGAAACCAATTACAGCACGCATTTCGGTAATTAACTATACACAGAAGAGCACTTAGCAGTTAATAAAATAATATTGTATTCTTGCATGAATTATTGTGTATTTGAATGTAAGTATATTCAATAATGAATATTTGTGCATATATGTAATCAAAATCCACCATTCAATCATATTTTTAATGAACCCTGTAAGGAACTGTCTAGTACAATAGTTTAAGAAATATACGTGATGTGTTCAAAAAATAACGGGAATAGTAAAATCAAAAATTTTTTTTTTTGCTTTTATGTTGATATACATACATACCTGTAAACCTACATTTGTTTCTATAATTTTTCCTATTTCCAAAAATAAAAAGAACCTTAAAGTCTCATCCTATCCTAAAAATCGAGTTTGAGAAGCGTTTGGACTATTGGATGAAGCGCTGGCATAAGCTCATAATATCGATTTAGAACTATTTCATAGGCGACAACATTAACCCTCTCATGCCCGAATTAAAATGGGCGGAGCTTACATTATTTTAGGACAGATAAATATTAGTCTTAACTTAAATAGGATGTTGCTTATAGGCACAAATTAAATTATTATAAATAAACTAAACACTTTTCTCATGCATTTTTTTTACATAATTTTCTTATCTTTACTCAAGGCAACATTGGGCATGAAAGGGTTAATAAACATAAGCATTAATGAATAGGCGATTGAATAAACATTTTTTTCAAAAATTCCCGTTGGTTTCTGAACACTCTTCGTACTTATTAAAGAGGTAAAATTATTATTCACAAAATGATTTTTGATCTGTTTAAAGGAATGCAGATACCTCCCTAATATTTTATCATCTAGCTTCTTCAGATTCTGACAAAATTACGACCAGTTGCGAGAATTGGATGATTAATACTTTCAAGCTAGGTCAAGCTTTAGCTTCTTGACTGGTTTTTGATCGTACGATTATTCTTGGGCAATTACAAGACCTTACATTTGTTTAGATGCATTATAATTTTTGAGAATGAACAAACATAGTGAGGAACAACGTTTATTGCTGACATATGGCAACGATTGCTGCAAAAAGTGTTAGAAAAAAGTGTTCTCTCCGCTGGAATTCATTTGAGTCTGTCCATTTCTTCTTAAAAATCACATGTCTAAAAAAACACTTTTTAAAACAAGTAAGGAAAATGCTAAGTTCGGGTGTAACCGAACATTTTATACTCTCGCAATTTATTGCTATATTTTTATTAAGATAACACACAATTTGACCCATATATTCGGTATAAAGTCCAATAGAAAAACGAAAATAATCATATATAGTATATAGGCTGAGCCGATTAAACTCATTTTCATCACCAACATACATTGTATCTTAGATTATATACTCACTTAATCTGGCTAAGAAGTTTCATATATGTATTACCCGATTTATAAGCTATTAAGCCCATTGTATTTTTGAAAATCCTATAATTAGCTATATGAAAGCTAGGGGAAGTTATGACCTGATTTTAACCATTTCTGATACAGAGACACACTATCAAAAGAAAAAGATATCCTCTGAATCAAATTAAGATATCTGAGAGATTTACCGATATTCTCGGTAAAAAATTACCGTAAGACACTGACTTCTTCAAATTCGATATCCGGGGCCTTGAAAAGTTATAGTCCGATTTTGACAATTTTTTCACAAGTGATGCCACGGATCATATATAGTATTTGTGTAAACTTTTATTTCGCTATCTTCATTGGTTCCTAATGTATATCTTATAAAGTGAAGAAATCAGATGGAATCTTAGCAAATTTGTGGCGAGAGTATAAAAATTAACCATAACTTTGGCGCATATATGTATGTAACGGGTGATTTTTTTGAGGTTAGGATTTTCATGCATTAGTATTTGACAGATCACGTGGGATTTCAGACATGGTGTCAAAGAGAAAGATGCTCAGTATGCTTTGACATTTCATCATGAATAGACTTACTAACGAGCAACGCTTGCAAATCATTGAATTTTATTACCAAAATCAGTGTTCGGTTCGAAATGTGTTTCGCGCTTTACGTCCGATTTATGGTCTACATAATCGACCAAGTGAGCAAACAATTAATGCGATTGTGACCAAGTTTCGCACTCAGTTTACTTTATTGGACATTAAACCAACCACACGAATGCGTACAGTGCGTACAGAAGAGAATATTGCGTCTGTTTCTGAGAGTGTGGCTGAAGACCGTGAAATGTCGATTCGTCGCCGTTCGCAGCAATTGGGTTTGTGTTATTCGACCACATGGAAGATTTTACGCAAAGATCTTGGTGTAAAACCGTATAAAATACAGCTCGTGCAAGAACTGAAGCCGAACGATCTGCCACAACGTCGAATTTTCAGTGAATGGGCCCTAGAAAAGTTGGCAGAAAATCCGCTTTTTTATCGACAAATTTTGTTCAGCGATGAGGCTCATTTCTGGTTGAATGGCTACGTAAATAAGCAAAATTGCCGCATTTGGGGTGAAGAGCAACCAGAAGCCGTTCAAGAACTGCCCATGCATCCCGAAAAATGCACTGTTTGGTGTGGTTTGTACGCTGGTGGAATCATTGGACCGTATTTTTTCAAAGATGCTGTTGGACGCAACGTTACGGTGAATGGCGATCGCTATCGTTCGATGCTAACAAACTTTTTGTTGCCAAAAATGGAAGAACTGAACTTGGTTGACATGTGGTTTCAACAAGATGGCGCTACATGCCACACAGCTCGCGATTCTATGGCCATTTTGAGGGAAAACTTCGGAGAACAATTCATCTCAAGAAATGGACCCGTAAGTTGGCCACCAAGATCATGCGATTTAACGCCTTTAGACTATTTTTTGTGGGGCTACGTCAAGTCTAAAGTCTACAGAAATAAGCCAGCAACTATTCCAGCTTTGGAAGACAACATTTCCGAAGAAATTCGGGCTATTCCGGCCGAAATGCTCGAAAAAGTTGCCCAAAATTGGACTTTCCGAATGGACCACCTAAGACGCAGCCGCGGTCAACATTTAAATGAAATTATCTTCAAAAAGTAAATGTCATGAACCAATCTAACGTTTCAAATAAAGAACCGATGAGATTTTGCAAATTTTATGCGTTTTTTTTTTTTTTAAAGTTATCAAGCTCTTAAAAAATCACCCTTTATATCTCAGGCAATCGAGAATAAATGTTAGTAAATGTGTGTATTTTGCACTTTGTATGAAATTCTTAAAAAAAAATTGTTTTGAAAAAAATGTCAATAATATTATTAACATAACCAATGATTTTTTCATAATGAGCATAAAAAATGCTTCCAACCTTTTTTCTATTTTAAGCTGTAGTCAGTAACTGGCTGTAATGTCAATGCAAAATATTTTTGTTGTTGTCCTCATATTTTCTGCTTATTAAACATACATATTCACTAATAACCAATAACATTAACATTGAAACGCACTAATTTACGCGACATGCTCATTGCAATTACTTAATTTAGACATATCCATAATGCTCAAGAGCTGAAGCGTTAATCAAACGAAAATTGGCCAATTGAAGGCAAAGTGCATACACGCACACATCGTTTCAAGCATAAATGCACACACGTGCTGGGTATCAATATCAATAAGATTGCGTGTTCGCCAACCAATTAATCGATTATTAATTCATCTCTGTAAGCAGATACATTGTTGCTAAATTATATTCGCAAATGCTTGGAATTTGTTTAAACATTTGAGTAGAGAAGCACTGCAAATAGCTCTCTAAATAGTTGATTAGCCTTTTAAATGGATATTTACCATTTCAGTCCACCTTAGTGCACAATACTGCAGCCTTGAGACTATTTCGAGTGATAACTTTTTTGGCTTAACATTGAAAAATAATGCCACGCACTTTGAATTCGATTACCTTGTGCACCAACTAAGTAGCTAATTATAAATGAAATTTATTGCATTTTGGAAATGTTGATAATTAAAATGCTGCAGATGCAGACCTTCAGTTACCGTTATATCCATATGCAGTATGCAGCTTGTTATTTTGTCAAAAGCCATATTTGAATGTTGTTTACAGAATCTTTTAGTTATCAGCATTTGATTTGGAACATTTATCCAAAACAACTTAACAACATTAGAACAAAAGTTGTAATGGTGACATGAGTGGTGAGTTATAAATGAAATATTTGCCCGACATTTGTGTACTGAATACTGTTAGTGAAAGGAATCCCAGCCAACAAAAAGTTATCCCGGAGGATTAGACATTAGAACCCATAAAAGAGGTTAAGATATTGCTATTCTCTCTCTCTCTCTCTCTCTCTCTCTGTTATTCCATCCATGTTATAACACTTTCTTGTTCGATTCGCCACTCCCTAATCATACGATTCGGAGTCAATGAAAACCTTAGCTTGTTGCCTTCAGATTAAATAATTTAAAATAATAATAAAATTTAAACCGCGTACTCATAATTATTTAAGTGACTAAAACATATTCCAATTTTATTGATTTGGTATCCCCGCAAAACTAATACGGCTGTGTAAATTGACTTTGAGCAACACCAAAAGCTCCGTCATGACTGGGAAGGACCTCTCCGAGCAGTTCGATACCAAACGAGGTTTCAGACAAGCTGACTCACTATCGTGCGACTTCTTTAACTTGATGCTGGAAAAAATTATTGATATTGATATCATCGGAAGCAACAACCGCGCCGTTTGTTCTGGCGCATACGCGTCTTGGCTCCCACGTCACTGTTGACAGTCATAACTTCGAAGTCGTAGATAATTTCGTATACCTGGGAACCAGCATCAACAACACGAACAATGTCAGCCTCGAAATCCAGCGCAGAATAACTCTTGCCAACAGGTGCTACTTTGGACTGAGTGGGCAATTTAAAAGTAAAGTCCTCTCTCGACGAACAAAAACCAAACTCTACAAGTCTCTCATCATTCCGTCCTACTTTACGGTGCAGAAACTTGGACGATGTCAACATCAGATGAGACGACACTAGGAGTTTTCGAGAGTAAAATTTTGCGCAGAATTTATGGTCCTCAGAACATTGGCAACGGCGAATACCGCAGACGACGGAACGATGAGCTGCACGAGTTATACGACGACAATGACATAGTTTAGCGAATAAAAAGACAGCGGCTACGCTGGCTAGGTCATGTTGTTCGAATGGACGAAAGTGCCCCAGCTCTGACAGTTTTCGATGCAGTACCCGCTGGTGAAAGCCGAGGAAGAGGGAGACCTCCACTCCGTTGGAGGGACCAGGTGGAGAGCGACCTGGTTACACTTGGAATCTCCAACTGGCGCCGAACAGCAAATGAAAGAGAGGAGTGGCGCGCTCTCATCGATTCGGCTATAACCGGCTAAACGGTTCAACGCCATCCAGTGGGAGTTCAACTATGTACCTATAACTAGCTTTTAAGTCAATTAAATATTAAGCTTAGATCGAAGTTCGATAAACACTTTTCTCATTTCTCAAAATCTATAAAAGAATAACTAAAAGATTCGAAATTTCCTCTTCAGCACTTCAAAGACCTCGGCTTTTGTCCCAAAATTTCTTTGGTTTCCAAAAACCAATGCGATTTATTCACTTTGAACTATTTTGGAACAAGTTCCAGTCCACTACTGACTAGTGACTACTTTTTTTGCTAACTCTAACTCCAACTGTAACTTTCATCGAAACTTACTAAACACTAAATCATATTGTATTTTATTACTTTTATAAACTTTAGAAACCTTCCATCAGGAATCATTAAACTCATTCGACTATTCTGTTCTTCTCCACAGCTATTTCTGCTCCACATGGATGAGATCACTGCAATTTGTGCGAACGGAAATGGAGCGGTTGCACCAATTGGCTGCTCAAGTATAATCGTAAACAATGAAAACTCGGTTAGTATATGATGCCAGACTTCATTTAAGGGTTTATTAAAACTTGGAAATCTTTCAGCGCGTCATCGCTCACACCGAAGATGCCTTGGCAGCGACACTCAACCATTATTACTTTGTGGTGGCGCACATCATCAGCGATACGCCGCAGGGCAAACACAAGGTTAAGGAGGAGCGTTTCATGTCGCTCTGCTATGCGGGCCATCTGCCCGGCTATACGATGAGCTACAATCATCATGGACTGGTGTTCACCATTAACACATTGTCGGCGCTGCATTTGAGAAGTGGCAAAACACGTAGGCAAACAATTATAATTCTTTAATATTTCATATAATTTTGGGCGTGGTCATATGTTTTAAACAGTTACTCATAAACATTTGATTTCCAGCTCGTCATTTCATCACACGCGCGCTCTTGAGCGCCGAAAACTACGAGCAAGCGCTCGCTGTACTCAAGGATGAGGGCGTCGGCGCTGGCGATGGCTGCTCCATCAACATGTCTTTCATCAAGTAAGCTCACTTAATTGATTCCCAACTGCAATTTTTTATTAAACTTCCCTTCCAGCGAAGAGCCCCACAAATTCTACAATATCGAAATGGCACCAGTATTAGCAGACGCTAATGAGTCGCGTCTTGACATTAAAGAGATTTGCTGTGGCGGTCACAATTGTCACGCCAACAGGTATGAGCGTCTCTGCACCGAAGAGGCTAATCCGTGGCTGTTGGCTTCGAGTAAATCACGCATGAATACCTTCGCCGATTACGCGCCACCAAATTGCAAGGAAGATGTTGCGAAAATGCTGGGCGATTGCAGTGGCGGCGAGTATTGTGTCTTCAATGAGAACAATTCGTTGGATGAGCTGGTCAAAACGATTGCTGTGGGCGTTTTTGATTTGAATGAAAAAACAGTTGCCTTATACTCAGACAATCCGAGTAAGACTGAGCCACAATGCGTTCTACCGCTTATACTCAAGAAGAAGTGAACCTTAAGATATACAGATATCGTATACATATAGAAATTTTTAGTGTTCAAAATACATACTGTTATAACTGTAAATGAAACACTGTATTTACAGGCATACATTAAATATAAGTATACAATTAAAGATGTGATTATTTGCGAAATAAATAAAAAAAAAAATAATAATAATAAATAAAATATAATTATAACTCATTTAATTATTTAAAAAATAATTTAAAATAATTTTATTCAATATTGTTTATTTTTTGTATTTTTTGTATTTTATTTATTTATTTTTTGAATACTTTTTTTTGTTTTTAAATCTGAATAAGCTTAAATAGTACTATTCCAAACCACAAAAGCTTCTTAATGTTTTATAGTACTCCAGAGACTTCGCGATGTTAGAAGAGAAGCATTTTAAAGATTCTTCAATTACTCGATTCGAAACTTGGTCAGAATGTCTCAAAAAAGCAACACTTCTTAAAATATATTAATCTCTCAGAAGAGAATTAATTTAAGTCGACCCCTGCTAGAGCCAGGATTATTCAATTCCTTCGGTGAAACTTAGATGGATTTCAAAATAAAATCGAAGAGAGTTTCTTTTATAACCTGGAAGCAAATATAAATATCTGCCTGGCATGAAAACTATCTAAATGACCACTCGAATCTTCAGCGGTTTGTCAAATCTTTTACTTAAGGACTCTGATCAGGCCTAGGTTCAGTACAACGGAGACTTATCTTTCAAAGGATGACGACCTCCGAAATTTTGATATCTGTATACGAGTATATATATTTCCGCCGTTACTTTTTGCCCAAACTCTTACCACCCTAATATATACATATGGAAATGAGCTCTTCAAAGATAAAGCACTCCTCAAATTGAACCAGACATTTATCTTTATTCACTTTGCCATTTCCCCCTTCTCAATTGTAGCAATGAATATTTTTCACCTGGTCATATTCAATACGAAATCCTCGAAAAGAGAGGAGTAAGATCAAAATTAATGGATGGAACAGATGTATCTAGAATCTGAGGTCCTAAATATAATATCGATCGTGAATGATGTCTATAAAGTCAATTCATCACTTTTTTCATACAGGTATCTCGAAATGATCCGTAAAATTCGCGTAACCCTATATAACTACTGCATACTCTAACAAGTTAAACTCCTTACAACTCAATAATTTTTAGAGGAAATCTAGTGCTGTTTCAACTGCGTGGGACCGTGGGGAAAGTAGTGTAACGGCATTCAAGTTGGTGGTTAGTAGCATGTCAAAACTCGTTGATTCCGATATATGTACTCGCAATTCACACGACTGTCGGTTCTACATAGGAGTCATGTGGGACTGTTAATATCGACGATCACTTTATGCATCGATAACCAAGACATTAATAAATAGATTTCACCAGAGACTTCGATCAATTAAGGATAAAGGTACACAGAGTTTTGGATTCAATTACTTTTTACCAGCCTAAAATAGGTCCTGAAGGATTATGAGCACATTTATAACTTCTTTGCGATATTTTTAAGCGATTTTTTAAGTGAACCATTGTTAGTAAATTGTTTAATAATTTTTTTAACTATTACTAATCGCAGAAAATTTTCGAAAAGACACGATATCTTAGAAAAAACCCTAATTTCGTAAATGAAAAAGAGCACAACAATATTATTAGTTTCCATTAGATTATTATTTCTCTTCACAAAATGTTTATTTTATACTTATATTCACGTATTTTGTTTATCATATAAATGATACAATTTTATACGCTTACAACGCACTTAAATAGCATGTGAATATGAGAGCCTTTCGATATTATATGTATCTCTATATATATATATATCT
This sequence comes from Zeugodacus cucurbitae, assembly GCF_028554725.1. Classification (NCBI taxonomy): domain Eukaryota; kingdom Metazoa; phylum Arthropoda; class Insecta; order Diptera; family Tephritidae; genus Zeugodacus; species Zeugodacus cucurbitae. The sequence continues at coordinate 65,270,985 of NC_071670.1, forward strand.
TTATCCCAACGCTTAAATAATAGCACTTAGTACAAGTAGATAACTAAATCGTAGTCAAATTTTAACAAACCACAAAACTAAACTCTAAATACTTGTGTGCATAGTTTAAATAAATCACATTTACTTACAACTTACAAGTATAATATATGAATAGAACTGCCAAGTACATTTACTCAATTTGCATGCGTTTGTTGTTGTTTAATTAAATAGCGTATATCAGTGACTATGCAAAAACAAAGGAATCACGTGTCATAGTGATTATATAATTTATTGTGAATAATCGTAATAAAATCATTTTAGTTTATTTAAAAAAATTCAAATTCAAATTTTCAAAATTTTTGACGCGCGTATCACTTTAATTTTCAACCACAAGAACTGTACGTTTTGCAAATAATACTTATATATAAAATATATATATTTAATTCAATAATTTTGTTAGAGCATAATTTGTCTCTACGGTGAAAAAGTATATATTAATATTTTAATATTACACTACTGGTATCTACGAAACTGTTATTAGCGGAGTAAAAGGAAATGATAAAAAATGTTCTTTGTAAATTCTTGCACTAGCTGTTATATATATATTTCTTGAGGATATATTGTGTAGAAGTAACGTTAAGCGTTCATGTAATGTAAACGGGCAAATCGCGCATTTAGTTTTTTTTTTTTTTGTTTTTATTACCAAATTTAATATGTTTTTGTTTTACGGTTTTTTCACAAATCTTTTCACCACTAATTGCCGATTATGATTATTATTATAGTGTGTATTGAATAGTTTTCGTATTTCCTTGAGATGTTCTAAATTATTATTATTTATGATTCAAGTTTTGCTTTTTGACCTTTCCTTTTGCTTTTTTCGCTATATATCCTTGCTACTGCCTGTGTGACTCTGCCATTTAAATGGTTAATTATGCGTAATTTGCTTTAACACTACCATTGTAAGTTAAATAAAAAAAAAATTCTACATAAAACGCTGTCGTTTACTGCTATAATGGCAGATGTCCATTTTATCATCGATGGGACTGGCTGGACGTTTGCAGTGACGGGCGATTTCGTTGGCAACAAATGCAAATAGTTCGGGGCCCCTAAAAGTGAGCAATAGAATGTAAAAAATAAATATTACATTTCCAAGTATTTATGTAAGTAATACACACCGTGGCCGCAAGACAAGCGCTTCTTTAAATGTATGCAAATCACTGTTTGGCTCACTGGCTGCACCACCACCGCCGGCTACTTGATGATGGTGATTCTGATGCTGATGTTGAGCGTGATGATGATGTGTGCTATACATATGAGGCGGTGTATGGTGTGAAGCATTTGTGTTGAACACAGCACCGGTGTTTGGGTGATTGTGCGAATGTTCTGGCTTTGGTGAACTAAAAACAAAGAAATAATAAAATATATGTAATTTTAAGGTTATGTTAAATAAATTTATTTGTTGTTATGCTGCGGCATGTTGTTTAAATTAAATTTAGTGTGTTTTTTTATTTAATTTCGCCACTTCAGTAGCGACTCACCGACGATTAGTATTTGTTAGCGGCTTGCCAGCCAAATAGGCTAAAAGATCCTCGCGACGTATCATACGACGTTTTTTACTCCTGGCCCAGTCGGCCAATTCACGTGTACGACGCTGATAGCCACACTGCACAGCTGAATCACTGGTACGTTTAACACCATCACATGCCTCTGTTTGTGTGCAAATGAAAAATAAGAATATTTATTAAATTAGCAAGAGTTGCAATCAATAATATCCATATGTGCATACCTTTGTATAGTGTGGTTACCGTGCCTGCAGCTGTTTGAAATGGAAGCCATAATGCGCCTGTATCAGGATACGTGTTCGAAGAACGCTCTGCAAATTTAAATTGCGTTATAATTCAATGTAATTAAATTTACATATATAAAATTATTAAATATACAACTCATACAAATTTCTATATTAAACTTAAATATTTTTATATGCCTTTCTGTTGAACCTGCAGCACAATTAGTTATATTCATTATTTAAAGGCACAACTTCTTGACTTCGAAAACATACAAACACAATTGCGCATTTTACCTGCGTAATTGATCACAAAATGTGCATAAAATGTGATATATATATAAAAGTGCATACAACTACATTAATTAAGTGGACAAAGAAACCGATTTTCGACATTCCTCACAATGCTAAGAAATCCAAATGCATAATTATACATATGCACATAATTAAAAGTATGTAGGTATGTAAGGTGGCAAGGAAAATTGCACTTTGGTGCCCTCTACCAAAATATCGACCTTAAGAGTCGTCCTGTCACGTCATTATAGTAATACATACAGACACATATATACGTACATACATTTACTACACATGAAAGACGTATGATGAAGGTAGTGAAAACAGAATCGAAGGAAATCACGCATACCCAAACACACTGACTCTTGAAATCGAAAAATTCCAGATATCTACAAGTGAACATTAAACATTTGAAAACAACCCTATTAAAAGTGCATTGTGGAATGGTGTTGAAGCGTTCGACGACCCTTCAAACAGCTGTTCTTGAAGAGATCGCAGTTTTTCAATTGAAAGTATATGCACATACATATGTGCATTAAGAATATACCAAAATGTTTATTCACAGATGCATCCATATAAATCTTATTTTTTTGATTCTATATGAAGGCCAGATATTTAGTAATATTAACAGATATAAACAAAAATATTTGGTCTTACATTGATCAACTCTGAATATATAATACTTTCAGCAAAATATTTTGACAGAATTAGTTTCTTGATTTACTAACTAGCCCTATGCATACTATAAACAATTTTGGGGAATTTCCATGCCGGACAGTTCAAGTTGTTTAAAACTGACAGAGTCTATTACAAATTTAATCTATATATATATGTTAACACCAAAAATATGAAAGAATAAAAAAATTGATTTATCAGGGGTCAAACTAAATATTTTTGGTACTCAACACTTGTATTATAAGAACCCACATCATCTGATATTATGTATTATTATATGATTATAAATTATACTAAGACTTTTATATATTTTTAAGAACAATTGTATAAAACTAGCTAAACTTAACGATTTAGCATTGCTTACGGCTTCTTCTTTCTTTATATGGATGTAGCTACATATGTATGTACCTTCTCTTCATACAATTTCTGATAGCATATGCATATGTACATAGAATTACGTTTTCTTATGAGTAATGTGAACTAGAGAAGATTAATCGTTGAATGTTTTTGCCAAATTGAATTTGGTTTATAACAAATATATATTAATTACAACCACCCAAATAAAATAATTTCTATTTTACACTAAGGGATAGGAGCTACAACCCACCTCTGTAGAGATGTGCCACTGCTGTGGCCGAATCCTGAAATGCACCCCATACATTACTTAAGGCACTATCACGATTCCTTACGTAGTCGCGTTCGTGCTCGTCGTGTTGGGCGTTGATCTCCCGATGACATTGCTCTTCCAGCCAACTTTCTTCACTGCAATCTTGTTGCATTTTTTCAGCTGCTCTATGTACTCACTGAACGTTTAGATGTTACTTCGTTTATTTCTGCCCGTTTCTTTTTTTTTTTGTTATCTTATAAACTATATTTTAATATATAGCGGCAGTATGTATTTAAGTTGAATATACGTGTATATTATGTTCTTTAGCACAGTAGCAAACACTTTAGTTAGAAACTAAAAGAAATTTAAAACAAACACACATTGAAAATTACACAATTTTGTTCATTTGCAATTTTCCACAAAATTCCTCTTACACTGACTGCTCTCGTTGCTAGTGCTGTGCTACCGTCTATTGTCAGTTTCGCTGCGCGTGAAATATAACTTGATGATGAATATATTCTACTGCCTGCAGTCGTCTTCTTCGTTTGCTGCTATTATTTCGATCAGTTTACTTCGCACAACAGTCAAGCAAAACCGAACCATGTTTCCCGTTTTCTGCGATTGCTTATTCTGCGACATTCATATGTTTTTATTGCTATTTTATGCATGCACAGGGTGGTTCCTAACTACTTCCCGTTACAACTAAATAATATGCAATATTGAAAAGTTCTAAGTGTTTTTATATTGCTTTCACATATATTTATTTTGTATTTCTTGCGAAATTACCTAAAAAACAGCACCGAGGAGAAAGATTCTAGCTGATTCACTACGCAACAAATATGTATAATACACAAAAAACCAAAAATTTTCTTATTTCACTCGTCTAATCGTTATTGTTGTAGATTCTTCTATCCTCTTTGTGCTCCTACGGATTTTGCTTTTGTTAGGCGTCTGCTATGTTACTTCAGTTTTTTCTATATTTCTATTAAACTATCTATTTTTGTTTTGTCACAAACGTGGTGTTATGTATTTTTCCAACGCATTGATTAATAACTTTACGAAATTAATTGAATTTCCACTCACTACATGTAGTTTAATTGTCAAAATTCAATGAACGAGTAATGAAATATAACTTTTTGGTAGTGGAATAGAAAAGTGAAAAACTACATGGTTGCATCGAAGCGGTTTGCCGTACTCACATAAATTTACTAAATTATTCTTTAGACTAAAAATTATACATAGAAATTGTTATCACCATTTAAAACTCGGAGATTTTTATTTATTTATTCAAAGCGCAATTTCGTAATAAAAACAGTGAAACTATTTAAATGTCATTCCAATTAGCCGCTAAAATCAGAGGACGCTTATCATGTATATTTTTGCTTTATTGTGGTTTTTATTAGATAAATATTAAACAATAATAATTTAATTAATTACAACAATTCAGAATAATAAACAGAAGTTCTATGGACAATAGAACTAGCAACACTGGTTTAATAATGAATTTGCTTCCCTGCACTTTAATTCATTCTTTTTTGGTTTACTATGCAAAGGAGGGAAATAAATATAGCAGAGAAGAGAAAGATATATACAAAAAACAACAATAATTGTCTGCAGCTAAGTTTATGAATAACCAAAAAATAATAATTATATACATATAAAATATAAAATTTAAATTGCTCTAAAGGTTTGCAAAATTAATTTACAAACAATTCTTAGTGTATGAATAGTTGTAAATAAAAAAAATATTTATATATAAATTCGTAATAATTTTAAAAATTAAAAAAATCATTTGGCTTTAACATTTGCGTTGCCCCCTGTGAGGTTTGAACTCACGACCCCTGGTTTACGAGACCAGTGCTCTACCACTGAGCTAAAGGGGCAGTTGTTTGGCGGGTGGCAAATAACACACATAACATCGTGCACAAACACAAACAACTATTTACCGTTCAACGGCGCATATACCGCTTGCTTTCGTCATGCATTACAAAACAACGAATTGAGTTATTTTGTTGGAAATGTTTTTTTTTTTATTTTAAACGTTTTATTAAAAATATATAATATTACATAATTTCATCATAAATTATGTTAAACACAATGATTTGAAGTCAAAGTGAAAATTGTAGGGTTTTTATTGAGCTTTTTTATAACTTTCTTATTTGAGTGAAGGTTAAGTAACTGGATCATCTATTTTTTTTTGCGCAAAATTTCAATTTGTAGTTTATTTTAATGATACTTAAGAAATATGATAAAATTGTTTCTATTATAACTTGGGCCGGAGTGTAACAAAATTTAATTATTTTCTTAAAATTGATTTATTAATTCATTTCATTCTATAATTTTAATTTATATCATTTTCACAAACAATATTAATCTTACTTTAATTTGTATGAAATATCTTTATTTTAATTCTGATTAAATTTGTTTAAAATTAAAAGAAAATAGGATATTTGGAATATTAGTTTATATGACTTATCTACAAACAAGGTAAATTAACCCTTTAATGGGTTATTTAAAAATATTTTGAATATATGGGGATACTATTTGAGCCTTGAATATGAAACGATATCAATTTCAAACCTGTATCTCTTCTGGTTTTTGAGTTATAAGATGTTGCTTATAAGCAACATTGAGCCATGGTAGTATTCAATCAATATTGATAGTTTTAATTTTTTTTTTTACTTTTCATACATTTCATGTGTGATATGAGACAAAACAGTTTTTCTGTGGGTTACAGCATAAGTGCACCTTACATTTTGAGCATTTAGATTTTGGAATACCAGTCTGGCATAATCTATACTTTCCTTTTCCTCCCCATTCAACCCAATGACCGGTTTGATCAAGACGCATCGACTTTGGAGGTTCACTTATGTATGATCGCTCTGACGAAATTTCTGTCACGTTAGATGGTACCGGCGACGCTGGTGAAGATGAACCTGGTTCCATACTTTCAGGTATTGCCGATGGACGACTTCTTTTACGTGGGTTTATTGACGTAATATTAGACGCATGAAGAAGCTCGTTTGCTATGGATAATTGAAAATCCAGTAATGTCATATATTTCGTTCGTGTGACTTGATTTTTTAGGTGCCGTCTATACAGCAACCAGCTATTGACTACCACTGTGCTGATGCACCAGTAAACTATGCGCATATACATATATGATTCTCTCCAAATTCTCTTCCTCTTCTTCTTCTTCATTCTCATCTTCAGAATTATTCCAGTCAAAATTGATATTTTATTTATTTCTGATTCTGTAAGACCTCTGGGGCGCATATCTAAAAGAAAAAAAATGTTACTTTAGACAAATGTTGCTTATAAGCAACATTGTGTTTATAAAATACCTGGAATCACAATATTACACACAATTTTGTTCTGTAAATTTTATTTCATTTTCTTACTTGATATATATAAAATAAACCACTTTGTATAAAGAAATGGCAGTCAGTTTACTTTTTATTTAACTTTTTCAAAGCTCAAAGTGACACAACTTTCTTTTTCACAAGTTTTTACGCAACTTTAGCTAGTTATCAAATGAACACCTGTTACGCTATGAAACTTCGCAAACTAGTGCTCGCAGATATACGTTAGAGACCAAAAAAAACGGATTGTAAAAATATTGATATTTCGAGAAGTTATCGACAGAAATATGAAATGTTGCCTATAAGCAACAAATGACATGAAAGGGTTAAAAAAATAATTACAAATAGTAGTTTTCGATACTGGAGAGAAATTACCTTAAAACGAAGACCTTCTTAAAATTTTAACATAGCTCGAAATGCAACTTTGTATGTGGATTGTGATTATCTATCCTTTTGTTGCGTTGGCAACTCTACAGTTTGTGGATAAAGTGTGACAAAAATATTTTAAGTGAATTTTGCAGCAGATTGTTTTGTGTAGTGTGAAAATATACTTCTTTGAAATAAATCATTTAATATTTTTTACTTCATTAAAATAAAGAAACTCGTAGTTTGAGTTTGTGTAATGTCTTTATCAAGTATTTTACCTTCACCCTCGAACCCCGTTTGGGACAGGGAAGATGAACGTCGTGTCTCTCAAAAGTCGAAAATCATTGGTGCACCTATGGGTGCATTGGTGTCAGCGAAAATTGCAGCACCACCTTATGGTCAACGCAAAGATTGGATACCTCGTACTGAAGCGGATTTTGGCGATGGTGGAGCTTTCCCAGAAATTCATGTGGCACAATATCCCTTGGGTAAGTCCAAACATTTTATTCACCAAACAAAAATTCAAAATGTTTCTTCACAGGTATGGGCAGTCCATCAAATCTAAATAAAAAGTCAAATGCCTTGGCAGTGCGTTTAGACGAAAAGGGAAAAATCAAATATGATGCTATTGCACGTCAAGGTCACGGTAAAGATAAGATCGTGTACTCTTCAATATCGCAGTTACTTCCAGCAGAGGTGTTAGCTGAAGACGCTGAAGAATTACAACGTCCTGATGCCGAAACCGTTGCTGATACAACAGAAGAAACGAGACGCGCCTTGGAAAAGCTTACAAATGCCAAAATCGCTGCTGCAATGCCCGTACGACATGCGGAGAAAACAGCGCCAGCACAATATATACGCTATACACCGTCACAACAAGGTGATGCGTTCAATTCTGGAGCGAAACAAAGAGTTATCCGTATGGTTGAAGCACAACAAGACCCCATGGAACCACCAAAGTTTCGCATTAATAAGAAAATACCACGTGGGCCACCTTCGCCACCTGCTCCAGTACTGCATTCACCCTCACGTAAAGTTACAGTTAAAGAACAGAAAGAGTGGAAAATACCACCGTGCATTTCTAATTGGAAGAATGCAAAAGGTTACACAATTCCACTAGATAAAAGATTGGCTGCTGATGGACGTGGTTTGCAACAAGTGCACATTAGTGAAAAATTCGCTAAAATGGCTGAAGCATTGTATATAGCTGATCGTAAAGCTCGAGAGGCGGTAGAGGCGCGAGCTACACTGGAAAAGAAATTAGCGCAAAAAGAGAAGGAAAAGAAGGAGGACATGTTAAGAATGATGGCACAGCGAGCTCGAGAGGAGCGTGCTGGACTCCGTCAGCCGGAAGACCAAGCTACCATGAATCCGGAAACACGCGAACGTAACGAGTTAAGAGCCGAACGTCATCGTGAGCGTCAAAGAGACAGAAACTTGGCACGCGCTGCACCAGAAAAACGTTCCAAATTACAGCGTGAACGCGAACGTGACATATCCGAACAAATTGCTCTCGGTATGCCCGCGAAATCATCCGGTAACGGGGAAACCATGTTTGATCAACGTCTATTCAACACAACAAAGGGTATGGACTCCGGTTATGGAGATGACGAGGCATACAATGTATATGACAAACCATGGCGCGATTCAAATTCATTGGCTTCACATTTATATCGTCCAAGCAAGCAGATGGACAATGACGCATATGGCGCTGACTTAGATCGCATTGTAAATACACAACGTTTCGTGCCTGATAAGGAATTTTCGGGTACTTCGCGTGGAGCTGGTGGTGCCGCTCAGCGTTCTGGACCAGTACAATTCGAAAAGGAGGAGGATCCGTTCGGTTTGGATCAGTTCTTGAACATGGCCAAGAAAGCACCAAAACGTTCGGAAGACAAGAGTGATCGTAGCAACTCTGATAAAAAACGCAGAAAAGACTAAGCAGCTTAGTGTTTTTGATTACTAATTTTCCGTAGCTAAATAAGTTAAATAATGTGTTGTAAAAACATATATTAGTTTATTTTGACATTTAACCAACACTCAGGCATAATTCGTGACATTTTGAAGTAAATTTACCTAAATTTGCCTTCAGCTATGGCATTACTCATGTAAATAGTTTAAAAAAACTTAATAGATAACAAATTTATGTACAAATTTGTTCCTAATGTATGCCTCTAGCTCATGAATTCATATTCTGCTAAAATTGTATGAACTTTGAATAAATTAAATAATAAAGGAATTTAAAAATCTAAAAAAAAACGTTTTGTTTTTTAATTTTAAGTGGTTTTTAGGTTTAAATGTAAGCAGGCCTGGCCTTAATTGCAAAAGTAAACTTTTTCGATATTATAATATCGATAAGCGATAAATCCTATAAATGCATTCATTCTGAATACGTCTGTTTTAACTTTGTTCTCATTGTGAATGGTCATTCAGTAAAGATGAAGAGCTATTTCTGAGTTTCTTTCTGTTTGTTTTGATAAGTAAATTGCAAAAGTTTAGAATTAAATTAATTGTGAAATGACCACCGCAATGAAAAGGCCACATTCCGCTACAGAAACTATTGAAGTTTCTCAAAAACCCTCGAAAAAGATACGAATTCAAACTACAATTAAAACGAATACCGGCAGCAAGCTACTGCAGATACTTGTCTCTTTGGATGGCGTACCGGCTGGGCATGGTGCACAAGGCAGCAAGGAATTGTTGGAAGTGTTAGTAAAGATCGCAGATGAGCTTGTATTAGAAGACGCACAGATTGGTGAAGCACAAGATGTTATACACCGTCTAATGGAAATATATCGACAAGAACGTGATGGAGACACCATAGTTCGAGTTAAAATTCTCGGTTTGCTTGCCGATTTCGCTGAAGTACGTGTACCTGAAGTGGTAAATGCGCTGGTTGATGGTATTATCGGTGTTTTAAAGCAGGAGCGTTCGCAAAAAGTTATAGCCCAAGGCTTGTATAGTTTACATAAAATAGGCACTAAAAATCTAAAATTATTACCCTCAACTCATGTGACGAAAATAGCACACTTTGCACAGCAACAGCTCACTTCCGATTCACATCACACACATAAATATGCCTTGATGGTGCTGTCAGCTTTTGTAACGCTAAATGATGCCAGGAAAGGTGTTATGGATTTGATTGGTCACTATGCTGACTCACAAGATTCGGGAGTGCGTGCGCAAGCGTTACGATCTATATTATGTCTGGGAGAACGTGGTGCTGTCTTGTCACCAACCTTATATCAACGTGCTGTAGAAGCGATGAAGGATGATTATGAGTGTGTACGAAAGGAAGCTCTGCAATTGGTGTTTCAACTTGGCGTAAGTCATCCAGATCACATTATAACCGGTGGAGATGATGATGAAGAAATGCGTTTGATTGATGCTGCATTTGGAAAAGTCTGTGGCACACTATGTGATCTTTCGATACAGATACGCACACAGGTATATAACCAATAAATTATATAATTTATTTAATAATAGTGATACATATTATTATTATATTTATAGGCCGCTGAACACTTGGGTCTTATGACACAAGTCAGTTCGGAGTTTTTGCATCAAACGCTCGATAAGAAACTAATGAGCAACTTACGACGCAAGAAAACCGCGCATGAACGTGGTGCGCAACTTGTGGCAAGTGGCGAATGGTCGACTGGCAAACGCTGGGCTGATGACGCACCACAGGAGCGACTCGACTCTAAGTCCATATCGTTGGTAGCAAGTGGCGCTTGTGGTGCATTAGTGCACGGTTTGGAGGATGAATTTCTCGAAGTGCGTACAGCGGCTGTGGACTCCATGTGTAAATTAGCGTTGAGTAATCCAGATTTCGCCGTGACGTGTCTGGATTTCTTAGTCGATATGTTCAATGATGAAATCGAAGATGTACGTTTGAGGTCTATTTATAGTCTCACAGCGATTGCACGACATATTGTTTTACGTGAGGACCAACTAGAAACCATGCTTAGCGCGTTGGAAGACTATTCGGTTGACGTGCGCGAGGGATTACACTTGATGTTGGGCGCATGTCGTGTTTCAACACAGGTAAACGGAAATTCTTAATATTAATATATTATATAAACAAATTTCATCCGATATTTTGTATTTCAGGCTTGTCTTCTCATGGTTGTACAAAAATTACTTGATGTACTCTCCAAGTATCCACAAGATAAAAACTCCACTTTCGGTTGTATGCGTAAAATTGGGCAAAAGCATCCCAATCTCTGTATGGCCGTCACTTCTCATCTGCTGCAAGACCATCCATTTTTTGACAGCGCCGAGCGTGATGTCGAAGACCCCGCATATCTTTGCATACTCATTTTACTGTTTAACGCCGCTGAGCATCTGGTATCCCTGATCAGTTTATTTCCTGACGTCACACTCAAGCATTACGCCTACCTGCGCGATGCCATGCCACACATCGTACCACAATTACCGATTGAGGGTGCTTCCACCACGAAGCCCATAAATCCACTAAAAGGCGCCGAGAGCTCACGCGAATACTTGAATACCATACTCCAGCATATACACGAAATTTTCAGCATCGTCCGTGAAAGAGTGCCGCTGCTAAAGACGGCGCAGAGTAACCTTAAACGTTTGGGTGAAATCGATCCGGAAATGTATGGCACCGCCAACTTCTTGGAAACATTTCTGGCCGCGCAAATCCAGTTGGATCAGTTGCAAAGCTGCACCACCACACAGCGCAGTCGCGCCCCCTTGAAGGAGTCTCTGGCGCAACTCATACGCAATTGTCTGAAGTTGCAACACATCTTCTCGGGCCTCACCTATGGTGACATGTTGTTGGTTAAACAAATTTGCTTGCGTGCCAGCGCGCTCCACCTCGTGCTAATAGTGCGCGATCGCTCACAAAGTGCGCTCGGTCCGTGTCAAATGTTGTTGCAAACAGCAGCCGATATTAGTAATTTCCTCGACGAGAAGGAGGACTTTCAACCAGATACGTTTACTACATCGCTACTCTCGCTATTGGGCAATATACCGGATCCAAAACCGGGTCGTGTATTTCGTGAAATATTGCCGTTGGTGGAGAGCGCTTCACCCGTGCACATGCCGCCGGCCAACATCAACATACGCATGTGTGTGGCGCGCATTGTCGAGCCATGTGCGCAAATGGCACAGGACAATGTCATTAAAGTGACGGCTGGTTTGATAGCGGCATTGCCTTTTGTGGCCGAGTTCGATAACTTGCAGGAGACACAAATGCAAGAAATGCGTATTAAGATTAAGTATCCCGATCAACATGTGCACACCGTGGTGCCGAAGCTGTCGGACTTCAAGAAGATTATGACCGAGCAGGGTGAGCATGAGACCAGCATGCGTCTGCGCACCACCATTTTGCTCTCGCACAGCGTCTGGACGGAGGCTTCATCGGTGGACATAACGCTGTGTCTGTCTGTGCGGCCGGGCACTGAGCTGGAGTTGTGTAAGCCGGCTAAAATACTTTTCGCACCGAAACCCGTACGCCGTGGTATCTAGTATGGACATGTTGAAGTATTAAGTGTGTATGCGAATGTTTGTTGCTCTTTGATTACATACCAATTTGTGTAATATTATACTTTTAGTTAAGGACGAAATGTTAAATGTGAACAAAAGTAGAACATTTATTTTCTTACATAATAAAAAACACTATATAAAGAACAGTTATTAAATATTTTGCACATTAAATTAAAAATTTTGTTTCAAACTAGTAGGTGTGTATGTATGTATGTATGTACTTTATAAAAAAAAATTTTAAATATTTATTTCATAAATGTGTATAATTAAATTTTTAGCAACGGAAAAATCGCTGGTATTGGCATCACAAAAGACTTCTTTCGCAAAAGTAATTTCTTCTATTTATAACTCTCTTCGCATGCGCTCGATTGGCTTCCGTCCATGTATGCGAAAACGTTTCGTACGCAACGACTTTTCGGGACTCGGTGACACTGGGTCGCTATAATGTCGTGGATAGTGTATGCCTGAAACCGATTTCATGTCGGTCGTATAGGACCGCTTTCGTTTTTGGTTGCGCGTTTGTTCATCTTCCTCAATTAGAGATTGTGTGCGCATAAGAGAACCTGGAAGAATTGAAAAAAATTAATCTGATGAACACTCCAGCCAGATAATCTGAATTTCAGATAGTCCCAGTAAACGACCTATTTCGACGGGGTCGGACCAAATGAAAAGGAGTGTTAAATGGGTGCGGTTAATTGAATATGCAAAGATGGAGGTTAGTATTATACGGGATGCTCCTACCGGAATTGACTCGGATGTTTTCCACCCAAGGATTGTAATTTCGGCGATCTAAACATGTTTGGATTAGACATCAAGAAAGAAGAAATTTTGAACTCTCAATCAATTCGCCAACAGTGTTGTTACTGTATATGATACCTTTGGGCATATTCAAAGCCAAAATTATGGAGGATTTAAGTGGATGGAGGATAAGGTTAGAGGAACTTTGAATAATCGCGTAAGTAAATAAATGTGTTAGAATTCGTGATCCCGATGGATACGAATTTTGTCAGCTTTTTGGCTGACTTGGGATGGGATGTTCTTCGATATAAATCTAAAGTGTATTTTGAAGTGCCAAGTAGGATATTACCTGCCATCGAAGCGCACCGTTTAATTATCGAATTCGAGTTAACATCGGTGTGTGGGGATGTTCGTTTTTTCTCAGGCGTAGCTACTTTCCCCGTCGAATTCAAACGCATCACCGAGCCCAGTAAAGCACCAAATGACCATGAACGACCCAAAACAGACATATTATTCTGGTTACTTTGATGTTTTGTATTTATGCTATGTTCTTCTGCGTCATTTTCGTTTTCATTATCCGTAATACTTTCTGAGCGATCAAATGCTGTACCTCTGCCCTGTTTACTAAGAGATGGAATGCGCCTTGCTGTAGGTTTGCTAAAATCTTTAGAACCGTCAGCATTTTCTTGCGTTGGCGGCTTTTTGTTTCGGCGCACTGGGGTGGCGCTAGGCGTAAAGAAAGCTTCGGAAATGGAAGAGTCCGTGCTACGTGGAGTTTCGGTAACTTTCATTAGAGCTTTTGAACCTGCATTAGCTGTATTACTATTGTCGTGCTTTGGTGACGCATAAATATTTATCATTTTCGATGGTGTATTTGTTTTGGTTGTAGTTGTTGAATTTGCGATGCCTTTATGATTCTTAATTTCTTCCAATTCTTCTAATTCGTCCTCTTCTTCACATGGGGAGTCGAAACGTATAATCTTTTTGTTGATAAGTGAGCCTGGAATGCGTGTAATGGGTGTGATGGGTGGCAAATTATAGCTTACCACCTGTGCGACACTTTCCATTGCCGGTATGATTTTCTCTCTAGCATTATCTGACTTATCGGTGACGGCATAGTAACCCTGTTGGATCTCGCTCATCGCAGTGGTGGCCGTAATGATCTCAATACTCTCGCACGATTTGTACACCGAACTGCCACTGGCGCTCGATACGCCGCTGCAATTATCTCTAGTCGAGCTTGCAGACGTCGTTAATTTATCCGCCGTCTTGAAAGCTACGGAGCCACTAGCACTACTCATACTACTAGCAGCAGATTCTACACCGGCCAGGTGTTTGGTGCGCGTTATCACAATCGATTCGGTAGTGGTGAGCTTTTGTGACGAACGAAATACTTCGTGGCACATATTTTGTGAAACGCTGGAATTTCGTTCCGTCGAAGCACTGCTAGCGTGTAATTGACTCGTTTGAATTTCACTATGAGTGCGCCGAACTACCGGCGACAAACGCAAATCGAGTGGCGAACCAGTCGAACTGCCACTGCTATCAGCCGTGTGAGAATCGAACATCTTTTTACGCATTGGTGGCAAATCGACACCACTAAGACGCGCCGATGGTAGCCCGCCATGCTCAGCAAAAGCCTTCTGTATGCTCTTCGACATCACTTGACGCAGCGGTGTCACTGCGCTCATTTTGCCACGCGGACCGCCCACCTTTAGGTAGCGGTTAAGGTTTTCTAATTGCTGTTTGGATGGTGATAGCGTTGCAGGATTAGACGTTGCGATCGCACCCGCTGCGATTGCGGGACTGTGATTATCCGTTTCACCGCCACTGTGATAAATACTGGACACCTGGGCACCGGAGGCGTTAAATGTACGCTCGGTGTGCTTCGTGCAAAGCAATTCTGCGTGCACTGGCGTCGATGTAGTGCGCACTAGTTGGCCCTTCGGTTTGACCATGACATCCAAACTGCGGCGCAGAGAACTATTGCTAATCGACGAAATATTTCGCAACGAAGAAACGCTGTCGCACACAAACTCCTCATGTGTCAGCTTGCTCTTAGCCTTCCAGCGCATGTTGATTAATGACATTGGCGTCTCGTGGAACTCGTCACATTGGCGACGCTGTGGCGATGTTTGCGTCGAAATCGTAACTCTGGCGAAATCCTTCTGCAATGTGACTGTGTCACAGGTGTGATCGAGTTGATTGCAACAACCCTTGTCAGGACAATAACATGTCGGCGCGGTGGCGGTCTGTGTGCATTTAGTGAAGTTTTGCAAGTCGTCCAACCGAGTATAGACCTTTGTAATTAATGAGTGTGTGAGTGATTATGAATTTCAGACGTGTATTGGATTTAGTTAGTTACCTTGGTACATTTGCGACAGCGTAGCGGCAGATGATTTTGCTCTACATGCGCCAACATCTCGGCGTACATTTCGCGTTGCAGCGGCATTGGCTTGCGTTCACAAAGCGGACAGAAGAGATAAATATGACTGGTTTCGTTTTTCTTCAGTTGATCTCCCAGATCGGTTGGTTTCAGGTCTTCATTGGTTTGATTAGTAATTATGGGTTTTTGTACAACGATGGCATGTGTTTTTATCTCATGTTTGTAACGGCACTCGGCACAGCAAAATACTTTCTTGCATACTCCACAAATAACCTTTAAAGTGCAGCTTAGTGAGTATTTGTTTTTTTATCGTACGAAATATGGTACTAACTTACATCTTTGGGGACTTTCATAGTTGTTTAATAATTAAATGAAAAAATATAATTATTGTTGAATTTGTTCTAAGAATCATTCAAACTGCCATCTGGTATTACACGAACTACATCAAAAATGCATTGTGTCTGCTGAATTAGCGGTTTTCAGTATCTCGCTTAGTTTTGTTGTAGCTACAATAACATCTTCGGGTCATAAACTGCTTGCCATCCATCGAAAATTGATAAAAATGTTTTAAGAAAGGGTATACTTTATAAGTATCTAGCTATCTAGTAAATCTGAACTTTTCAATTTAGTATATGGGTTGTATGCTAATAGTATTTTTATCGCTTTTGTTAATATAACCAATCGACTGAACGAATTAACTGAAAGATGTATCATATCAACACCAAAAATAAGTATCTTAATAGTTCTATTGTTATTGATGGGACCTCTGTTGGTCCCAGGGAACGTAGATGGGTGGGCATGATTAGGCGGATAATGAGCATTAGGCGGGTTTTGTTGTTGTAGACGGTTAATCTGTTGATCCAGTCCTGTCGGATCCGGTCTTCTAAAATATCCAAAAGACGATTGGTCAAAATCTAGTTTCTTAGGACGTCTCAAGATTTTCATCTGAGTATTGTAACGACACTGACTGGAAGGGAGTCGATGAAGATGTGATCACCTTATGCCAGCCTTCGGATTTTGGATTAAATTCGGATGAATTCTCTCAATTATCGACTCCAATAGGAATTTGACGCATTCAGTTGAGGAATGTACTGAATTAAAGTGCGTATGTTTCAGTGCTGGTTCAACATGCAACTTTGACTTTTCAAACAATCAAATCTTCTACAATCAAGAAAAATAATCAAAAAATTAATTATAACAGAAAGACTTCTTCAACTATAACGCAAAAATAATATTTTTTACAAACTTTTTTTTTTTTAATAGTAACAACTTATCGAAGATATGCGTAGCATCTGGTTCACCTTTAAACTATTCGAAGGCTGTTTGGGCTGTCTGTGTATGGGCATACAAATCGAGGGATTTCTAAATGTGGCTGTGGCACAGGATTTATATTTGTACATCATTGTATTCTCCGTGTTCACATGCACCAGCTTCTTTGGCTGTCTGAATATTTGCATGGAATACGAGCCGGTATTGTTGCGCGAAATTCTTTGGAGTGGTTTTGCCAGTTTTAGTTACACGGTAACCGCAATCACCACGATGTACCATGCTGAAAAGGACTTATATCTAATATATTTATCGGATTTGGAAATCATTGAAGATGAGATGGGGCATCAATTCTTCGGCTACTCCAAGACACAGGCCATATATGCCATTATTACATCGGTTTTGTATTTATTACATACGGTACTTGCGGCCGATATATATTTCACAGATCTTGCAGTTGCTAGAGCAGCGGAAAAACAGCAAGAGAAAAAGAAATTGGTGCTATATCTGTGCGGTGCGAATGTCCACAATCGTTTGCTCAAATTGAAATGGTTTCGTCGTCTTGATGGTAGAATGCTTTCAACGGATTTGGAGTAACTGCTAATGAAGGCATACAAATATAGACCAATTACAATTGGCAATTTTGCAAAAAAAAAAAAAAACATAGATTAGGGTTAAAACCGGAAAACTTATAGATCATATGCATGTATTTTATTTGAACAGCATAGGAAAATACAATATTTGACCTTAATTGACCATGTCTATATGAAACTAAAAATAATTTTTAGTATCTTGATAAATGTTATATTCACAATCAAATTCTCATTTTGGCCTTAAGTAATTGTATAAGAACGCTTACTTGAATACATCCTTTGCCAATGATCGCTTAATATGTATGTATGTGCTTTTGGAGACTTTAAATACTTAACAAAAAATATTATTTTTACACTAACTATTCGCGTGATTGAATATAATATATAAATGTAGGTTAGGAAAGCGGGCAGTTGGTAGTAAACAGTATATGAGAGCGTACTATGATATAAAAACATATAACTAAATTATACACTATCTATGAACGGCTTAGTCGATTTCTACCACTTCACTAACTGCTTTGGCGGTAGAAGTGTTGGTTTCGCTGGCAGTTGCTTCCTTCTCAGTCGAGGACTTCTTTAGGAACTCGCTGATGAGCGCATTTTTTGCGGGCTGCGGTATGCTCTGTCCACGCGCTACGGACATCAAAAGTGGTACACGCTTTTTAACAGTTGCGGCTGGTGACGTTGTTGTGTCGGTTTTCGTCGTTTGATTGCATTCAACGGCAGACGTGTTCACAACTTCTTTTGTTTCGGGTGTCGCTGTGGCTTTTGTTGCTGTTTTGGACCCACTTGCCGACTTTGGCGACAGCACCTTTGTGAATTTCGTTATTTCTGATTTGGGTTTAACCTTTTTAATTTTTTGTTGGCTACTTGTGGCTGGTTTATTTTTAGTCAGTTTCTTCATGCTTGTCTCTGACGCAGTTTCATTTGCGTTGTCTGCATCACAAACAGCAGTTTCACTTGTTTCCTTTGTGTCAGTTTCTACGCTTGGAACTTCAACATCAACTTCAGCTTTTGTCGTTTCGTCTTTACCGGACCGCGGTTGCAGTGTGTATTTCCACGTGTTATGCAAATCCAAATCTTCGAGACCCATTTTAATTAGCACATCAGCAGAGACGACCCAGCAGAGCCGCTTTTTGTTTTTCTTCTTATTATTTTGAAGCACCTTCGTTGATTCGGTTATTGTCCATTCGGCAAAATCGTCGATTTTCTCCCGTACTATTGATTTGATGGGACCACGCACTTCGCCGTTCTTTATGGATTCCTCGTTGGCTTCCAAATATGCAATAAATTCTTTGATTAAAAAGTTTTTAGAATGATGATTGCCATGCACCAAGCGTACTAAGTCATTCAGCATACGTTCCGTTAATTTGATCGGTTTCACTTTCTCAACAGTCTTCTCATTGCCGTTGTTTGTTGGGGAACCAAGTTCACCACTCTTCTCTGGCACTTCGGGATCTTCCAGTAGTGGTGGAGCATCGAATAACATTGCACGCATATTTAAAGTATCCCAGATGATTTTCGGACACAACGCGGGTTGATTGCCATTTTCATCTGCCCAAATGCAGCCGATGAGACGTGGTTTAATTTTCTCTGTTTTCTTTTTCATCTCTTGGTCAAACTCATGCTGCAGCACTTGCAGTTTGGCCTTTTGTGCCTCGCGTGTATTGGCGTCGAGCACCTCATCCTCATTTTGTAGCTCTTCGTCACTGAGATGACCGTGTGGCACGAACCATTCGTTATCCACCTCGTAATCATCATCTTCCGACTCTTTTTCTTTCTCGTCATCGCTGCCATCCAGTGATTCGCCAGGTTCCTCTTCTTCCCACTCGAGATCGGAATCAACTTCGTAGTCGAAAAATTTCTGTAAAGATTAATATATTTTTTATAGCATTTAAATTCGTATTTTTTTAAGCCTATCAAGTAACACCAGAGAACTTACAACATAGAGAAGGTGCAGGTTCGACAGCGACTGAAATTCAAATCTGAAAGAAGTGTACTAGGGAATTTACCACGCTGCTGGGGAACTCACCTCATGAAAAGTTAACAGCGATTTCAGTTTTAGCATAGGGAATTCTGTAAAACGAGAAATCGCTGGCACATGAAATAATCATTTGATGTTTTTCAAATTCATTTAAATTTTGTATTTTTTTTTTATTTCAAGTTATTTTAAACTAATTTATAAATTGAAATAATTAATAATTAAAATCATATTTTTACCCAATTATTAATAAAATGAATGAAAAATTATGTTTATGATGAGCGTCGAACCTGTTGCCCTTTCTCAACTAGGGAATTCCTTGGATAGGCAAAATAAGAAAATATGTGTGAATATACATATGTATGTACATATGAATGATAATTCACTGATTGTGCGAAAATTCGCCAATTGATGGTAGTCAATCCTGAAAGTCGTGTTTTATTAAATTTATATATTATTCATAAATATTTTTATTTCATTTAATTTTTATTAGATATTTTTTATTCAAATCTGATTAAAAAGTCCATTTTATTCTTTAATCATTTAAATAAACTATATAACAAATCTATAATATCATTCTGGACTCGAACAATCATTGATTTGCCGTCGGCAAATTTCATAACAATGTGTATGTTCAAATATTTTTACTACCATACGCGTGCAAAAATTTATATGTACATACATACATATGTACATATAAATGTGAATATACAAATCTACATTCCGCAGATTTGTCACTTCGACACATCTTCGGAAAAAGCAACTCGCCTACAACAAAAAATTACAACACATTTCCATGTTGAAACGCATGCGTATCAACAACAAAGCATGTGAACTTCATTCATAAGCGCAAGCGTCGCGCACATCTCCGCGCATGCCTTGCCCAAAAGCGGCATTGTCTGGGATGCTAAAAATCACAAATTCAAATAATTTCTGATATTTCCTTCAGAAGAGAAAACTGGCAGTGGCCGAGAATCATATTCATATTTCTATTAGAGCTAGCATCTTGTGCTATGGGTTATAAAATATCAATTAAGCTGATCGACTTTCAGCAGCTTTCGTGGTGCGTGTGGTACGCGCGCATCCGCTATTTAGACAGGCTCGGGTTCAAATCCTGGCCGAAGTCTTATTTTTCCGCATATTTTATATTTCTGCCACAATTGATGGCAAATATGAAAATTGATTCTTTTGTGATTTTTGTCAAGCTGCTTGAACTGTTGCTACTTTTCGCTTTGACTTCAGCATCAACATCGAAATATGATTTTAGCTTTTGTCTTCGTCGCGAGGAAGCAGTTTGTCGACACCGACGTGTGCAGCGGGGAAAAGAGTTGACATATTGTTGTTTCTGCTTCTTGATGTTCATAGTTTTTTGTAATGA
This sequence comes from Zeugodacus cucurbitae, assembly GCF_028554725.1. Taxonomy (NCBI): domain Eukaryota; kingdom Metazoa; phylum Arthropoda; class Insecta; order Diptera; family Tephritidae; genus Zeugodacus; species Zeugodacus cucurbitae. The sequence continues at coordinate 65,291,907 of NC_071670.1, forward strand.
GATACTCATGTACGTAAGTTTGTATATGCGTATATGTGCTTTGACGGTCATTCACATTCACATATTCTAATTGGTGCGTTTGCTGTTGCGCATATGAAGGAATGGTGTTGTTGTTCGTATGACGATTGCCAATTCGTAATATTCTACATACATACATATGTACGTACACTTGTAAGTTTGTAGGTCATTCGCGAATATTTGTGCGTTGGTGATTGCTCGTATGAAGGAATTCCCTTTTTACGCTTACATAAAAATATATTTATGAATGAATGTAGTAGATACATACATATGTAGAAATATCGTGTACGTGGGAGGTTTTTTATGCGATCGCGCATATGACAGATAATATATATATGTGTATATGCATATCTATACATACAAATGCTCATTTATACCTATAATTTTTTTAAAATGTAGCAATTTTTTAAATTTTAACACATTTAATTTATAAAACCGAAATATTGAAAAATATTTTTTTAATTTCCTACAAATTCTATTAAATATTTTTCACATTTCATTTATAAATGAAACCGAAATATTGACATAAATTTTTATTTATTTTTCTACAGATTATTTTAAATATTATTTATGAGCTGAAAAAATTCTATTGATCAGTTAAAATTTATAAAAAGTCAAAATAGTTTATCATATCAAAGCATGGGCATATCACATCAAAATGCCAATCATCACAAATGTTCATTCCCCAGCAGTCAATTCTGTTAAATAATAACGAGTAACGAGCGAATGGTGAATTCCCTACTAGCCAATTATAAGCTCTGTAAATGACCGTATCGAGCATCATACAAAAATCAAAATGCTCCTTCTCTATGTTGTAAGTTCTCTGGTAACACTTACCTTATCTTGTACAAAAGGCCGTCGTGGTTTTATCACATTTGTTCGCTTCCTCCATGTGCCATAATATGGAGGTCTACGATTTTCATGGAATTTATAGAATTTGGCGCGGAAGTGTTCAATTGGCGCGTGTGTCTCTTCAACAATTGCTTGCCCTGCACGATCCAGCTCATCATCTGAAGCGAAGAAAAATTATATTATTATGACTTAAATAATAGAGAAATTTGAATATAAAGAAAGTAAGAACCTATGATTTGAACATCTTCCTCGGATGACTTTGTGTCCACTGAGTAGCGTCTCCATATGCCTGGTAGTACCTTACCGCTCTTAAGTTCCTTCAAATACAAATCACTAGGCTCTGGCGACACATCTTTGCAAGTAGCCACAAATGAATCAAGTTGTTTCCTGGCGGTGAGACTAAGCTGTTTGCGGCGTATTGGCGCCAATTTCATGTCGCCTTTAACCTCAAATGGGCGAAAAGCAAGCACTTCAGGATCATTGTCGTCATTCTGTTGTCCTGCTTCGCCCTCTGTATTAGCAGCGCGTTTGGCTTTGAAGAACTTTTGAAAAGCCTCTGCTTCTTTCTTAGCTTTTAGATCTGCGCCTTCTTTGCGCTTACGCTCCTCTTCTTTTTTACGTAACTCCTCCTCTTTTGCTTCATTGCGTTTTCGTTTTTCCTCATTTTTCACTTCCAGCTCAGCCAGTCGCTTCTGCTCTTTTTCTTCACGCTCCTTTCGCTTCTGTTCATCACGCTCCTCACGTTCTTTGCGTTTCTGTTCGTCTTTCTCCTCGCGTTCTTTGCGGCGCTGTTCCTCACGCTCCTCTCGCTCGCGTTTCTTTAATAATTCCTTAGCCTCCTTCTCCCGCTGTTTTTGTAATTTTTCTTCTTGCAGACGACGTTCCTTCTCTTCACGTGCTTTACGCCTTTGTTCCATTAACTGCATCTGCTTCGGTGTAAGATTTTTCTTCGACGTATTTAAATCGTCTTTTACTATTTTCGGGGTAGCATTAAGTCTGGGAGTGCTTTCTTCGGCAAAAGATTTACTTTCATCATTATTTGACGTTTGACTTTCCGAATCCGAAGTGCTGTTTATAACCAATGAAACTTCTGCAGCACTTTCTTCATCTGCAATTTTACTTTCTTCTTTTGGGGACTCTTTATTTGTACTGACTTTTATTTTTTCCGATGTGGTTGGTGTTTCTACAGATTTTTTATCAGCATTCACTTTAGTTGCTCTTACAGGAGTTTGAATCTTTCTAGTAGGTGTTTTTTTAACCTTTTTATTATCGTTACCTTTATTCTTGCCTGCTTGCGGTGATTTTTTTTCGACTTCATTTTGTGGTTCAGTAGACTTTTTAACCTTTGTTTCATTCTCCTTTACTGAAGATTCTTTTTTACCAATTCGATTTTTTTCAGTTGAACCATGTTCACTCTCACTTGAAATAAGTTCATCGTCGTCAACCTTTACCGCAGAGACAGATTTCTCCTGTTTTTGAGTTTCTTTAGTATTTGCAGGCACTTCTTTTGGCTTTGACGAAATATTACTTTTATTATTAGATTTTTGAATTGTGCCTGAAAGTTCCGCTGTGGTATCTTTTGAGTTAATAGTCACCGAACTACTTCTGCTATCCAACTCTGAATCTGGCAGATCTGTTTCATTTCCACCGATTTCCAATACCAATACTTTTGAATTTGCCTCCGACTCGTTACTGCTGTCATCGAGTGCCGTACTGTATACCTTATCAGAAGCGTCTACCTATATTGAAATGATTCAACAAGTTTAGAAATCGGATAATATATGTATTGCTAATATATAATAAAATGAACATTTCCAAATTCCTTGTCAACCTTGTTTATATAGCGATCTTAATTTTATTTTTACACTTTCTTTGATTTGAATAAATCTAGTTAAGATAATTCATTTATTATAACAAATTTAATACAAAATAACGTTTACCTTTTTCTGTTTTTTTGGTGAACACTCCACTTTTTGGCGTTTTACGGGAATATCGTCGTTTTCATCACTGGATATAACAACTTCTGTTTCGTTGGAGTGTGCTGTTATCATGGATTTCCTACGTTTGTTTGTCTTGGCACCGCCAAGTGGCAATTTTATTTGCAATTTTGTTGCACTACCACCTGCTTTACTGGTGCTGGGTGTATTTTTCGCACTTCCAGGAGTTTTTGCGTTTTTAGATTTTGCACTTTTTGGTGTATCTGCATCTTTCTCCTTGGCTGCCC